>NC_081292.1:124756496-124836496 GCF_030435805.1 Mustela lutreola | reverse complement strand
AAATTTGATAACTTTTATGCATACGATAAAACATTCCTACATTTGAAGACATTAAAAAAAATCACAGGTGACTCATCTGATCATTTTATATATTAATAAATATTATGACATATATGTGAACACATCACGAATCATATAGGTGTACCAAGAGGCAACTTATGCCTCTCTTAAGTATATACTGACATAACCTAATATACTAAAATGGGAAGGGGCGTTTAGTCACTGAAATATGCATCGTGTAACAAAGATGAAGAAAATACATGGCTTGTGCCCATCATAAAAAAGATTCAGACTGAAGGCTTAGCTTTGGTTTTTATTCAATTAAATTGTTAAACTGTGCACAGTGATTTTTTTTTTTTTAGAACTTGAGACATTTGTGATGTTGGCTGTTTAAATCTTTGTTACCTTCGCTGTGAATTGAAATTGTACATATTTAGTAAATCATGCAGACAAAGCAAACTTTTTAGACAATATTTTTATTGGAGAGTTTTCTTTTCCTGTATCCATGTTAAAAAAAAAAAAAAAAAAAAAAGACCTCCTTTCCCAAAATAAAAATGTCAATACTAAATTTAAAGAAGTATAAAGGAATGATTGCTTCCTTTAGAGCTAAATATTTAAATAAACATGGAGATCATTGGCAACCTGTTCTTTTGGGCTAATAGGCCGTGTCCAATTTTTTGGGTCTGATGTTTCAGAGAGCCTCTGTTTCAGGGTTGAAGATGATCTATTAACCTCTGAATTCAACAAATGCTATTGAATAACAGAAATAAAGCCCTCAGGCTTCATTTGTATGTGAAATACAGAGCTAGAGGAATAACACTGGGTTGACATGATGCTGAATATGCCACAAACCAAAACTCTCTCAATTTAAAACAGTTACCTACCACCCATAATCTAGTATGACATGTTAAAAATGCTCCAAAATATTGAAAATATGAAAGGCGCATGACTGTTCCCATTTGGCTTTGACATGAATATGACAAAGACTCTCATAATTTTAGTCAAAGAAAATGATGAGTAAAGAGTACATGAAGATTAAAGCAGTGACAAGTGATCTTTTAAGTGTTCTAATTGGTCTTTCTCATTCATATCTTCGATTCTACAGAAATTGCAAATCCTGATGGTCCTGATTTGTAAGTGCACCCATCAGCTTTCTCTCTTTCACTTCACAGAACATGCCTGTTAGATTTGGAATGAAGAATAAGCCCCCAAAATGTTAAAAATAGACTACTGCCCTGGCAGGAAATTTAGTATTGGCAAGCCAGGACTCAGAAGGAATTGATCTAACATAAGGAAACATTCAAAGAAAGATTTGTGCATTATGGTCCTGCTCTGACCATTTTTAGAGGAGTCAAAGGGAAGGATGAGAGAGAGAGAGAGAAAACATAGGTTTTGCAGACCTTGTGTGTGTACATTGAATATTTGGTGTTAAAAAACAACGTTAGAGATTAAAGGAGTTACAATGGAGTGTTTCTGTGACATTTGATATATTACATTGCTATCTTACACGGATGGAAAACCCTTAAAATGTTGATACTGGAAAAATAAAAGGTTCTAAAGGCAAGAAACACTATGTAACTTAAAAGGTATGCCAACCAAAAAAGAGAAAAAAATGTTAATTTACTTTTACTCTTTTTATAAGAAACTTAGATTTTAGTTTATGATCTTTCCTCAAGGGAGAATCACTTTTATCCATCCCTAAAACAGTCTTATTATAGGGCTAAGAAGTATAGTTATGCTTCATTCTAGTTTGGTTTAGGAAAAGAGAAACATAGTCTTCAAACTACTTGGGGAAAAAAATAGAGATGAATAAAGGAATATAAATTTAGACAGGAAACGCAAGAACATCCCTACACTCAGAGAAAACATTATGTGTATTTAGTGACCACGAGCAATCTAGACCTAGGTTTTTACATCTCTTCTGAAAGATACCACTTCCAACACAAACAATATTTTCCAACCCCGTAGAGCAGCCCAGGATTGCTGCAGACTTAAAGGGAGAACACCAACTATTGAATAACCCTCACCACTTCCTGCAGTCCTGAAACATTCAGTGGAGGTCTACCACTTCGTTATCGAACATGCTTAGAAAGTGTGAGCTCGTAAGTTTTCCGGTTGAAGGTACATCTAAGCAAGAGGGAAAAAGAGAAGTACAAACCACCCCACCCAGCTTGTTTTTAACTCTTAAAATGCCATTCCTGGAGAAAGTAGGTCTTAGAAGAAACAGCCTAACATATGAGTAAACACCTCTTTTTTTTTCTTTTCCGTAATATAAAAGGTTTTTGTATCATCAAAGACAATGCCATGAAAAGGAACATTTCACTCACTTTAAAATACATGGTGTTGGAACATTAGAGGGGAAAAAAGTCTTATCTAAGAAGAAGAGTTCTAATCACAATAGCTGCTTATTATGTACCACCTCGGTTTTTAAAGTGGAAATTAAAATAGTGATTCATATAGATACTTTTCCAGGAATTGTCGGGGTTTTTTGAGCCAGATACTTTCACTGCAAATCACCTGATAAATGTGTTATAAACTCCTTTATGGCCTGACAGAATTATAAGACACTTCGTGTCTGCATTAAAAGTGTCAAAAATCTTGTTCTCATTCTTTAATAAGACTCTCCTATGAATTAGGTAGGAAAAGAATCTTTATGTGTGTAACACTTAGAAAAATAAAATATAAATAACCCTGTTAATCCACCCCTCAAATCTTACGGATGAGGAAACTGAAGTCTACATATCCTAGAGACCACGCTGGTTGTTTGTTTCTTTTCCCAAATGACCTAGAAAGCACTTAAGCGTAGACTGCTGGAACCCTAGCCTCCTGACAGTGCTCTCTTCAACGTGTCACAGTAAAACACTCCTTCGAATGGCTATGGGAGCTTCAAAAAGAAATGAGCTAGTTTCCCTACTTCCTGCAAGAAGTTCATTCTGGTCCACAAGGATTCTTCACGCATGGATGAAATGAAAATAATCTACCTTGGAAAGGCTGTATTACTCTGATCACACCATCATCTGAGGCTGTTAATCACTCTGGGACCAGCATCTTCTCTGAGAGCCAGAGACAGTCTCAATTTTGACAAATGCTCTTTAAAAAATTGCTAGCTGCTGTTCTTATATTTTGCGCACTCGTTTTGTCCAAGGCTTTTGACAAGGCTATGTCCATTGAGGAGCTGTGGCTCCATTGAGCCTCTCCAACCAGTTTTCAGCCTGAACCCACTTCTTTGTGAGTCTTTTTCTAGTCATGCCTTTTCTGAATCCCCTGTGTGCTGAATGACCAGAGGTGGTCAGAGGAAGAAAGAAGGCAGCAGGATACCAGGAGAAGTAGGAGATTCATACATCTGCAAAGGGAAACGTGGAATCAACTGAAATAGATGGAAGGAAGAAAGGAGAGAAGGAAGGGAGGGAGGAAAGCAGGCAGGCAGGCAAGCATGGAGAGACCAGAGATATTCTCTCATTTGAAGCCTTGGCTCTTAAAATTCTGGGACCCAGAGACAGTAAGAGCCCAAGTCATCCCACAGTCACTAACAGAGCTGAGTCCAGGAGGCAGGTCTCCAAAGATAGTTTTATTGCCTCTATTAATGCTTCTAATACTTCCACGATTCTTCTGTTCTATTCCATTGAGTGGTCCTAAGAATCATACTAATAAGTAATAGTTACAACATTGATAGCTGGCCAATTTTCTGAGCGCCTACCATGTGTAAGGCATGAAGCTGGGTACTACAGGATATACAAAGATGAACGAGGTAGGACTACTGGCCTCAGGTTTCTTATAATCTGTCAGAGACGGACATACATAAACAGGTAGAATACAGAATTCCAGGTCCCAGAGGGAATGAATAGATATGAAAGTCGCAAATGTGCCCTCTCCCACACCGTGGTGTTTTTTTGTTTTTTTTTTGTTTGTTTGTTTGTTTTTAATTTAAACACAGTATCGCACCATTCCCTCAATAGCACACATATTGTTGAGTGATGCTATATGAAAAGCACTTTTCTGTGTCCTGGGAATACAGTATGAACAAACAATAGCTCCTCTTCAATGGCTTTATGTTGTAGGGGAGATGGTAGATAACAAAATGGTTAACATGTTGAAAATAAAAGATGCTATAAAAGTGGCTGAGATGGAATTGGGGCACAGGCAACCTCAGCCTGGGGGGGTCAGGCGGGGAGCTCCGGGATAAATCTCTCTGAAGCAGCAGTGTCTGACCCCAGCTTGGAGGATAAGAAGGGAGCCATGAGAAGAGCTGGAGTGAGAGTGTTCCAGGAGGAAGGACCAGCAGCTACGCAAACCTGAGAGAGGAACGGGGTTGGCATTTTGAGAATAAAAAGGCTAAGGAAGCACCGCAGAAAAGGGAAAAGAGAGGAGGATGAAGTCAGGAAGAGAAAACATTTGCCAGGCCCCCCGAGAAGGGTTCATCACGTGATCTCTTGTGAATCAGCGCTCAAGGACAACTTCAGAGATGGAATTTCAGAGAATTTTAAGGAGGGAGACTTGTTAGGGTTTTTGGTCCAATGTCATGTTTCCATGGGTGAGAAAACGGAGTTTATGAATCCGAGAGGTTTACCCTGTGGGAGTCAGAAGACTCACAGGCTATTACTCCCAGTGAATAGAAATGTACTTAGCAGGGGTGCCTGGGTGGCTCAGTGGGTTAAAGCCTCTGCTTTCGGCTCAGGTCGTGATCCCAGGGTCCTGGGATCGAGCCCTGCTTCGGGTCCTCTGCTCGGTGGGAAGCCTGCTTCCCTCTCTCTCTCTGCCTGCCTCTCTGCTTACTTGTGATCTCTGTCAAATAAATAAATAAAATCTTAAAAAAAGAAAGAAAGAATTGCACTTAGCAACCTGTCCGTGGCCTTTTCATAATTCCTTCCCCTATCAAATGCACAGTGACATTCTATGTCCCTCTGACTTTAGAACGAGAGAAATCTCATGTCTCAGACTCCCATAAGACCACCTGCCTTGTGTCTGGTCACAGGCAGCTCTGTCAGTCTGAAAAACGGAAATCGTTTGGGCCAAAGGAAGTTTGTATTTTGGAAAGGAAAGCACTCGATGTAGCAAACAGGCCGCCACCGTGGCACTTTACCTTGCAAGCCCCTTCCCCTCCGAAGGCATGTCCCAGCACAGTCCCCACCATTGCCAGTTTGCTCAAAACAGCTGTGCTAGAATCAGCCATGAGCAAGGGCCCCAGCCATTTCCCCTTCTCCTGAACTTCTGAAAAATACAAAAACTCGCCGAGCGGAGATAGAAGCCAATAAGAAGTAAGGAACGTGCAGCAGGTGGTACCATCTGTGCCCGGCTAATTCCAGCCAAAACAATCTGCTCCCTAGAGTTCCCAGTTGTGGGGAAGAGAAGAGAATCTGACAGTGGTGGAGTCTGGGAGGGGGTGGAGCAGAGCAAGTGCCGAGACTATTATTCAAACGTTCAGCTGGTTGGGAAGTAGATTACTGGTGCCAGTGAACTATTATCTCTCTCCTTTTCTCTTTACAACCACGGTGGGAGATTCCTCCGAAGTCTCACTCAACTGGCAAGGATCAGATCCCACACCTGTGAGACAGCCATGGAGGCATCACTGTGAGTCTGTCACCACTGAGATGGGCGGGACAAACATTCCACAGCAAGACTGGGAAGCGCAGCCCACCCCAAGACCGAAAACAAGGCGGGGAGGGAGGGAGCTTATGTTTATTTTATTCGATTTTCCTAGCAACCAAATTCTCTCCCTCTCTCCAGTTTGTTCTTTGAAAATGATCCACAGTTTAGAATGGGCTTGCGTTCCTCTTGCCTGATTCCCCAGGTTGACATTTTCTGAAATAAAATCATGTTCCTTGATGGACTTCCTTGGGAGGAGCAAATCTCCTCTGGCATACTTCCAACCACGGGATGCACAAATGCAAGTATTTCGAAGACAGATCAGATTGTCCGTAGCAATCACTTGCCCTCAACAGAGAGTAACAGAGAGGCAGGGCCCATGCGTTTCACAGATGGAGGAGATGGCAGTGATTTGAGGGGCACAGAAAGACCTGTCTATTGAGCAAGAAAATCCTACCCGGTGCAAAATGCCCACCAGCACCTCAGGTTAAGGTACTGTCTCCAGAAAGTCATGTTTTAAATGCAAATAGCTGGGAGAGGTGACACTGGCCTATTACCACCTTCCCTTAGATTCACTGACCATGTGGAGCTAACAGTTGAGCCCTGAGAAAGTGGGGCAGGAAAGTTCACTTTTATTGGAAGAGGACTAGATTTTACACGCTGACCCAGAGAATCAGGACCTCATGGACCCTTGAAAGAAGGATAGGTGGCACCTGTTTGGGCTGAATGGTGTCCCCGAAAAAGGTATAATGAAGTCCCAGCCTCTGATACCTACGAATATGACTTTATTTGGCAATGGGGTATTTGCAGATCTAACCATGGGTGGACCCTACTCCAACAGGGACAGAATCCCTCCAAGAAGAGGGAAAGTTGGATACAGGCCCCATGCCATGGGAAAACAAAGACAGAGATTAGAGGGACGCAGCTACAAGCCAAAGAACGCCAAGGATTCTGGCCGTCGCCAAAAGCTGGGAGAGAGACACGGATCAGATCCCTCAGAAGGAAGCAACCACACCAACACCTTGATTTTGGACTTTCAGCCTCCCGAGCTGTGAGAGAATAAATTTCTGTTGCTTAAGACTCCCAGTTGGTGGGACTTTGTTGGAGCAACCCTAAGGAAACCAATGCACCCCCAAAGCAGCCATTGCCAGGGCATCGGCATTCGGTGCCCACGTCAGTCTAAAGATCAAGATCAAAGTCTGATCTAACCATTCTCTTGGTGCCTGAGCTTTAACAGATAAAACAAATATCAGCAGGAATATCCCTTTTGGTTTTGAGATGTGTGTCATCAGGAAAAGGACAAACTGCCTGTTCCTTTTCCCAAATGTTTTCTATAAGGTAATCTTTTTAATTAGGATAATTAAATTCTTGTTTCAAAGGGCACAAAAGTGCAAGCATTATCGTCTGATTTCCTGTAAAGAGTATTTTCCTGCCTCCTGTTCCACATGGTGTCCATTAGCAAGAGAAGCACCAAGTGAGTCAGACATTATGGTTACAGGTTTGTGGCTCGTGGCAGTGCTAAGAAGAGGGAAATGAGAAAGGAAAACAGAAATTGGGAAACAGTGTCAGAGGGCAGGCCAAGATAATGGAAGAACCAGAAAGCAGAGGAAAAGGGTGTTGTGTGGGAACCAAAACCTTGCTTCAGGTAGGAAATGTCAAAGAAAAATACAGTAACATTTTTTAAATTAGGGAAGGGGTGGGGGAATCCAAGCCAGATCTTTATTGTTTGGGGTTTTTTTGTTTTGGTTTGGTTTGGTTTGGGTTTTTTTTCAGCCTGAGTTCAGTAACAGAAATTAGCAAGATGTGTCCTCTCCCCTGATTCATGGCTGCTATGTGGTCTGAATCTTTTTTAGCTCCAAGTATCCTGTGAAACTGACTAGTAATTCTTGCAGTGTATCTCTACCACAGAGATTTGGGAAGGATCTAGGGAGTTCTGTAGGTAAGGCAAGAAGCAACCCCAAGACAGAAATGATTCAACTGGAGAATCTTGTGATAATGTTGATATATTGCCCTGGTGACCGGCAGTGTAAAACTGCAAATCGGCGGGACCAGGTCCTGGAACGAGCTCTCAGATGTGTCCATGAGCTCCATTCTGCCCCATTACTCCTCGTCGACTACTGCCCACACACCCATGAGTGGGCCACAGAAGTACCGGTAAGAAAGTCAGGGAATACTTCAACAGAAAATCCCTCCTTTCTGTGCTACGATAAATGAACCCAACTCTATGCCTTCTTCACAGAAGGCCAGATTGCCATCCTTTACATTTTTTTTTTCCTAGAAGATGGTATATCATCTTAAAAGCCTGGTTTAATTTGCTTTTCTCTAAGCTTTGTGGTATTTTTTATATGCCATTAGTCAGTTATTGCACGTTACTAGGAATAATAGTCCCACCTAATGTATTTAATTTGTTTTGAAAATCATAACACATCTTTACGCACAGAAGAGGCCCTTTTAACTCCGTTGATGACTTCCTCTTTAAAAGTCCTCCTTTAAATCCCTAACCACATTCTTCTCGGTTTTCTTCCTACCCACTAACCAGACTCAGCTCTCTTCACTCAGTCCTTAAACGGCAGTGTTTCCAGCGCCCCGCCAGAGCTCTCCATTCTCCTCATTCTAATCACCATACTTCAGGGACTTTTTCAGCACCCACAGCTTCAATTGCTACCTGTGCATACCCCAGACTCAAAGATGCATCTCCCCAGTAAGACTTCCCACCTGCGCATTGAAATGAATACTGGGCATCACCACCTGATGGTACCAATGGCTCCTCAGATTTGCCATGTCAAAAAATGGAGATGGCCATATTGTCCCCCCACCAGCCATGTTCCCCCCAAAACCTGGTGACTGTCACCCCCTGGGCTCCTCTGGGAGGAGATCTTGAGACATATTCCATTATATCTCTAAATGGGTTATCAGGTCTGTGAGTCATACTCCGCATTCTCTCTTCTACCTGATTCTTGTCCTTGATCACCATTGGCATTGCCTCAATTTAGGCATATGTCAAATCCCAAGAATGGCCCTACTAGCCTCTCACCGGTCACATTGGCCCTATTCTCTCCAGGGAGCTGACTCCCTCCAACACAGCAGGGGATGAAGCAACACTGAGGCCTCATGGAGGGGCTAGCAGATAGAAGAATACTACCTTTTTCACACTTTCAAGATATTTTTTGATCTTCTTTGTATATGCCTTACTTGAACGTTATTTCACCACAGTCTTAATAACTGCTGTCTTGACATATATCCTTAAATACAATAGAAAGGGCTATGCCAAGAGAAAGAACTCATCCACTGCCCTCCCCATCCTATTGATAACTAGACTTGTGGTCTTATCACCTTCTAATTCATTCTGCATTCCCACATTGGTGAAAAGGGCTCTTCTGGTGTTTTTTGCTTTCGTATCTGTCTTCTCCCTAAATGTGTAAGCTTCTCAAGGGTAGGGACCATGTTATCTTTGTAGTCTGACTTCTCAGGGAGTTACTGCTACCAAGTAGATATTCAGTATGTGTTCACTGATTTAATTCACCACTGCCAATTTGATTTTGCCAAAGCCCTACTTAAACATCCTTCAGTGGTGTTCCCCAAAGCACCCAAAATGCAACTCATACCCCTTAGCATAGCTCACAAAGCTTTCCTGAGCTGAATACTCTTCGCCTCTCTTTCCATCATCTCTCACCATCCCTCCAACTACATCTGCCTGAACACACCCTCTTCTATATTCTGTTTTTTTCCTCTGAAACATGGCTGAGGGGTCACTTTCATAGACAATCTTTCCTGAAACCCTAATCTGAGACATGCCCCTCCTCTTGGCTTCAGTATGCATCCTGTATATGGTTCATGAATGCACTATCCCAAGGTTGGCGGCCAAAAGCCATGTGTTCCTAGAAGGTCAAAATGTGAACATTCTGACTCCAGCACCCAGCAAGAATGAAGAAAATGTCAGTCTTCTGGAAAGAGATTGTCAGCAAAATCCAGTCCCCCAATGGCCCCAGTCATCAGCCAAATAGAAGAACAATTCAGTGACAAGTCAGAAGGTAACATAGAAAGTGAGTCATCACAAAAGGACCCCAATGCACACAAGAAATTTGTATTTTGATACACTTGAAGGTTTTTGAGAATGATTTATGGTTACATTGAGGCCTAAATTTTACCCATGTCAATGAACCACTTCATTTCTCAAATAATCAACTAATTACATATAGCAGCATCAACGGCCTCCACCAACATCCAGATGTTGAACGAATTCCACAATGAGTGAGGCAAAACTCACTCCAATCCAACTGAGGTGAGTTAAAGGGAAATAGGAATAAACAAGCCTTCTACCTAATACCGACTGTGAACAGAGCCTTTCAACTATATTAGCAATGACTCAAATGAGGAACACCAACTATACAAAAGAGGAAGAAGTCTGAAGTCGTCTGGGATGCATTTTCTTCAACTTCTCTGGAATTTTCAATCACCTCAGTTTCCTGACAAAGCTTTGCTGATGTCAGTAGTTTACAGTAACAATCAGCAAGATAACAGCAGGTTTGTGTGGGCCAAAGGTAAATTTGGGTCTAACATGAGTAACATATCCTGTAGTGAAGGGACTGCAGGAGGCGTGAGAAAATTAGAGATTTTTAAATAAAATGAAAGCCAAACGCATTATCACAGAGAGGTGAATATATTGCCTTCTCTGCTCTTTCTCATGAAATGTAAGTACTTCTTTCTTGAATCCTAACTGGCTTTTTTGGGAAGAGAGGGGGAGCCCAACACAGGGCTTGAACACATGGCCCTGAGATCAAACCAGAGCTGAGATCAAGAGTCAGACGTTTCACTGACTGAGCCACCCAGGCGCCCCTAACTGGCTTTTTATAAAGATCCACCATAAAGGCTACATAACTACTGCATAGCAGACTAGAAGGTGCTTGGCCTGTGTGTCTTAAAATTTTATATACTTGAGCACACTGTGAGCACCCTCTGTGTTTAGAGAACTATGAGTAATTGCAAAACAGGTAGCAGGTCCTTTCCTTGCTATGAACAGTGGACAATTACCAAATGAGGTTGAGACAAACAGAAGGAAGGTCACAGACAGACAAAAGAATCTTTGGCCTGTAGGAATCTGCCTTAAACGGACATATACATGTAAAGTGAATTTCTGAATCAGAGACCATTACAAAGCTTTTTCTTCCGACCGTTGTGACAATGCCTGGCCAACTTGATCAGCCTACTGATCACGCTACTCCAAAGCGTGAGGCTCTCAGATCATGGAGACATTTAGCTGGGTTGATGGAAAACTCTGCGATTTCTCCGGGTCAACATCGAAAGCTTCATTTCTCATCACACAGCACCGAATGTGCGCTGACCGCAGGCTTTTCCTGAGAGCTGCTTCTCTTGGTTTTCTCATGAAATTGCTGATATGAACTGATTCTCTCATGATTTTGCTTTTTTTCTCCTAAAGCTAAGCACAGCGAAAAATAGAACGTTTCAACTGCTTCTGATGTCGTTTTCTCAATAAAAAGAGGGGTTGTAAAGGATTCTTAGGCTTCTTCCTACAAAGTTCATGATACATGCACGGTTCTAGTTAAGGGAGCTTTCCCTACTCAATACAAGAAGCTTTGTGGTCATGGCACGAGAACCTATGCTTTCTCCTGAAAAGACCCGGGTTCCAAGCCCAGCTTAGCCCTGACCCACCACCACCCCCTTAATTATGTGACCTTGGCTGAATTACATCACTGAACCTCAGTTTATTTATCTCTAAAATAGGAATAATATTGATAACTATCTCACAGGATGGTCTTGAGAATCCAGTGAGACCAGATGTCCAAATAGTTTACAAATGGTCAGCATGGCAGGTACTGGGAAAGGGGTAAGAGTTCATTTGTTTGTTTGTTTCTTTTTTTTTTTTTAAGATTTGTTCATTTATGTGAAAGAGAGAGAAAGAGAAAAAGAGCATGAGCAGCGGGAAGGAGTAGACTCCTCACTGAGCAGGAAGCCCGATGTGAGGCTCAATCCCAAGACCCCAAGATCATGACCTGAGCCCAAGGCAGACGCCCAACCGACTGAGCCACCCAGGCGCCCCTCCTTTGTTTCGTTCATCCGCTCTCCTTTTGACTTCCTCCCGCAGTTGTCCTTTCTTCCCTCTTGGGCTTGAGAAAAGCGTTCCTGTGATAACCCATTCACATAGTTAGGATCCACCGAGAGTTCTCTAAAAGAAACACAATAATTTCAGTATTTAGAAAATTTTCCCAGCATGTAATTTTTAGGGGATCAGGATTGTCTCAAGATTCATCCTCAAAGAGATCCTTTGTCTCCTGGTGGGCGTTAGCCTTGGATGGCTGAGAAAGGAAGGAATGCCTGACAATTATCAGTTCCATGAGAGGCCTCAGAGCATGAGAAATGAGGAGGTTGTTTTGTGTCGATTCTAGAGATGTGGTGCCTCCTCTGCTCTAAATAGATAATCCAGGGTGATAATGAAGTAGTCACAAGGGTGAACCTTTGTAACAAGGCAGCCAAGGCACTGCTCACAATTTGAACCTCCCCGTTAGCCTTTTACATATTTTAAAGAGAGACTTTTAAATCATGAGATAGCCTTGCCTGTCAGATTAATCTGCCCATATGGGGAACCTCTTTCTTAGCTTGGGAGAGACTCAGGAGGGGAAGCTGCTGGAGATGAAAGCTGATGACCCGAATAGCAGGAAAAGGTTTATAGTTTATGATTATTGTTTTTCTTCAGTTAATTTTAATTCTGATGAACACTAAGTTTTCTTTGGTACTTTTTGTTCCCCTAGTTGTTTTTTTTTTTCCAGTTATATTGTTCAGCCAAGTATTTCTTAAGCCTCTATGAAAACAACACTACATATTTTTTAAAGCCCATGTAAACAAACATTTCCATGAGGATTGGCTTAAAAAAGACATGTAGATGGCAGTCTGAAAAACCATTCCTGCTGCACAAAGGAAAAGATCTAATAGATCGATTGATAGGTAGATAGACAGATAACACACTAGAACTTAATGTTAATTAAAATGGATTAGAATTATGTTAACTCTTGCCATTCTGTTTAGTTCCTTTCTGTTCCTGTAGCAATCTAAACAGGCAGAATGCCTTGATATATTCTGATCCTTGGATGGCAGGATACATCTCCAGTCAAACTGTTCTAAAACAGATCATTTGTAAACAAGTATTTATAGATTGCCAGTAAACACCAGTCATTGTGCTAGACAACAGGAATAGATGTGGAATCATACAAGGAAGCTCATGAACGAACAGATTGTTACAAGGGCAACAGGGAAGAAGGAGTTCTGTCTTGTTCTGTGAGACCTCTGCCTGGGAGTCGAGGGAGGCCTTCAGAGAAGCGGGGCTGATTGAGTTTGGTGTTGAAGAACTGATAGGAGTTTGTCAGGCAACTCCTTGAAAAGAGGGTAATGCTCAAAGGCAGGGCAGTGTGAGGAGTGGGCGTGGTAAAGGAATGACGAGCTTTCGGTTATAAGTTCCTTTGAGTTTATATTTAAATCAATCAATAAAAAAATGCCTCCTAGAACAGATTAAGTTATGTCTACCCTCCTTGATATTAACTTCCTTTGTCTCACAACTGCTAATGAAGAACGAAATGAAGTGACAATCTTTGGGCATGATCACAGCTGCATGATTATGCATTATAGGGGAAAGAGGAAAGAAAGCCATTCAAGACTCTCCCTGTGCAATATAGATAAATATGGCTGGTATGCAATCATCACAGTGAAGCAAGTACCAGAGTGATAAGTCATCTCTGCTTAGCTTTTGACCTTTCACCTGAAGCAACACCTTCTGGGGACTTCCAGATATGGATGCTTGACCATTAGTAAGCAGTCAAGACTGAAGCCTTGTTTCCCATAAGCTATGAACAAATAGATGACTTAGAAGGACATCATCTCATTATTTCAAATAGGGAAATTTGAGAAAATAAGTTAAGTATTTAATGAGTTCTTGTTCTCTCTTCCTTCTCTGAGAACGGTATTTTAAAGTTAGCCTCTCTAACAGGAAATAGAATAGCCTGACAAAAGGAACCACAACTGTATTATCTAAACTGGCAGCATAATTGTATGGTGTGGAGCGATACATATGTTCACCACCCTTTGCTGGTTAAACTGAATTTCATTATCATCTCCTTATTTCCACTTCTAATTCTAGAGAACTATTTCCTATAAACAGGCCAGCCCCCTAGTAGTTTTGAGCATAAGAATTGTTTTAAATGCCTGATCCCAACTTTATGGACATTTTCTCTCCTTCTTAATTGTAGTCCCTCAGGAGCACAACTAACACACAACACCTCTTGCCATACACAGAGGAAAAAATAAATTTACTACTGATTTCAGCTGTGTCATGTGTATGGGCATTTATGCGAGCTAGGGTTTTAAAAATGACTGCTTGGATTAGGAATATCTATTCTACATTATTATAGTATAATGAACCTACAGAGTTGATCATTATAAACAATATAATGACACATGATTCTCCAGAATGCCAGAGTCCCCCCCAAGTCAATATCAAGTCAGTCTTTTAAATCTAATTTGTTTTGTTTAAAAATTGCTATAATTAGGGGTGCCTGGGTGGCTCAGTCATTAAAGCATCTGCTTGTGGCTCAGGTCATGATCCCAGGGTCCTGGGATCGAGCCCGGCACTGGGCTCCCTGCTCAGCGGAGAGCCTGCATTTCCCTCTCCCTCTGTTCCCAGCTTGTGCTCTCACTCTCTCTCTGTCAAATAAATAAATAGAATATATTTTTTTAAAGTTGTTATAATTTGTTCAATTTAAAGAACAGGTACTTGGGGTGTCTGGGTGGCACAGTCAGTTAGGTTAAGAGGCCCACTCTTGATTTTGGCTTAGTTCATGATCTCAGGGTTGAGGGACTGAGCCTTGCATCCGGCTCCGTGTTCAGCATGAGTCTGCTTGAGATTTTCTCTCCATCTCCTGCTGCTGTCCCCCGCCCCCAAATGAATAAATAAATCATTGAAAAAAAGAGAAGATATTTTCCATATTTTGGATTTGGGAGATTGTTTGGTTTTTGTGTAATTTTATTGGTTTGGCTTAACTTTTGTAGGAGTGTAAAATTCTCTATTACTGATTCAGACCCAGGGAGCCTCTGTAGGTGTGACAATGTTCCTGAGTGCTGAATCACAGGATGTGGATAGTGAATAATTATAGATAATGGCCACCAGTGAAAACGTCATTAATCAGGAAACCATATCCAGATGCCTCCCACAATGTCCAAAGTCAAAGATAAAGCCTCACATTGCCACTGACTTCTCCTCCTCACCTCCCCCCCTTAATTTTCTTCCCCTTTTCTCTCCCCCTTTCCCTCTCTTTCCCTCTTCTTCCTCCTCCTCCACTTCCTTCTCATTCTCTTCCTCTCTATCTCCTTCTCTTTTCTCAGTGTGGACTAAAATGGACCAACTATCCACTCTGTCATGGTATTATTCTCTTGCATCTGAAAACTTCAGCTAGAAAAAAATACCATCAGCTTTCCTTTACGTGGTTAAAAAAAAAAACAAACAGCAAATAAGCTTTTGAGAAAACCAGGTTTTACATGCTCTGTGCTTGAGAAAGCAACCAACTCATAGGACATTGAGAGTAAAAGCTGCCACCAAACTCGAAGATCTGTGTTCTCAAGTGTAAGAATGAATCTTACAGGGACTATTCTGGGGAGTTAGGAATCCATACCCTAAAGAATTCTCTTACATTCTAAACCTTGATTAACAAATAACAGTCAACTTAACTCACTTCTTTGTATAAAATGTGTCTTCATGTTTTTTAATTTATCATTTTTCTATTCTCCTTCCAAACAAAGGTATACATACTATATCAAATTTCCCTTTAGATAGAATTTGGAGCAGTAAAGACAGACTAATCTTATTACAGATTTTGAACAATCAATGTTTTGAGAAAAGAATGATCTTTAGGAACAAGAATGGTTTAAAGAGAGGTCTTTTCAGACTCCTATTACAGCCAGATGTTTATTTTATTTGTTTATTTATTTATTTACTTATTTATTTTTCATTCATTCATTCATTCATTCATTTTTAAACTGTGGAGAGGAGCAGAGGGAGAGGGTGAGGGAATCTTCATCAGCCTCCCTGCCCAGCGCAGAGCCTGACCTGAGTTATGACCTGAGTTGAAATAAAAAGTCGGACACTTAACCAACGGAGCTACCTAGCTGACCCAGAGTCAGACCTTTAGACTGAGGTCTGAGGTAAAAAAATAAAATGAAATTTTAAAAAAATTAAAAAGCTTGAGTTTCTGCTTAATTGAGAGAGAGTGAGAGAGAGAGAGAAAGACAGAGGCAGAGTTTGAGAACTGGGCAGACACAGTGCAGTGAAGCCACAGAATGTAGAAGAGTTTCTGGGCGGTCCACTCCTCCCCCATGGGATTCAGGTGCTTCAGGGAGGGAAGAACCAGCGTGTGAAGATGTAAGTGGTCTGGCCTCACTGCTCTAGACTGACGTTCTACAACCACAAGAGATACATAGGTCTTTTCCATGACATTACAGTTTGAGCAAAATATGCTAAAGCATTGTTTCTATAAATTTTAGAATTTTAGAATAATTTACATTTGACAAATGGTTAAGATGTGAGCATTATAATCTCATTTGGCTAAACTTGTCAAGGATAAAAATAAAAGTTAAAGAATAAGATGCACTGATAATTTTTGACCGATCATGAGTCACCCCTTGGATTAAAGAGTGGATTCTGTTCTATTCACCCTATGGGCAGAGAATAGGAGTCAAGTGTTTTCTAGTGAAAATGTGAGCTGCTGTGAGGAGATGAGGGCCCGGATTCTGGAGGGGCAATCACAGAGTCACAGTATACTTAGGGCATTTCCCAGGTTACCTCATTCCAAGAATGAACTGGAAAGTATCATATTCTAGCCTCCAGAAATGGCAGCTACCATCTGAGAAGACACCATTTACAAAACTGTGGTGCCATGAAAACATTTAGGGCAAGTAAGGTTCTCAATATTTTCCTGTCGAATACCCAGGTTGCATTGTGTTCCTTTGTAGGCGGCACTTCTATGACAAACTCTGATAAGTCAGGTTGCAGGTTATATGAAATTTCTGGCATGCTAGCTGGATTTCTACTCACTCCTCTCTCACCTCAGGCTTTGCTTTATACTAGGACACTAGTGAATAAAAAGTGAGGATTTGTTCTTCTAATTTATGAATGTACAGAGTATTGTCAAACTTCAATCTGTAACTCTTTTTTTTTTTAGTTCTGTTTATGAATTTTATTCTGCATGATGCATTAAGCCATTGTCTCAGCTCAGTAGATATGACAGTATTAATTCAGTAAAGAGATTAAAAAAAAAAAAAGATGAACTTTACCAAACTTAATGAGAGAGATTAGAAATTGTATATTTATATATTTGTCTACTCTGTACTTATTTTTAAGTGTCATAATACAGAGAACAGAAACTTTAGAAACTATCAAAACAGAGTCCATTTAAAAAAATCTAGAATGTTATAACCCCAGGAATGTTTATTTTTATTTTTATTTTATTTATTTATTTATTTATTTATTTATTTTTACAGACTTCAGTTGATACTAATACATCAATATGCATTCATTAACTGTAACATATGTTTTTATCCCCAGGGGTACAGGTCTGTGAATCACCAGGTTTACACACTTCACAGCACTCACCAAAGCACATACCCTCCCCAATGTCCATAATCCCACTCTCTTCTCCCAAACCCCCTCCCCCAAGCAACCCTCAGTTTGTTTTGTGAGATTAAGAGTCACTTATGGTTTGTCTCCCTCCCAATCCCATCTTGTTTCATTGATTCTTCTCCTACCCACTTAAGCCCCCATGTTGCATCACCACTTCCTCATATCAGGGAGATCATATGATAGTTGTCTTTCTCTGCTTGACTTATTTCGCTAAGCATGATATGCTCTAGTTCCATCCATGTTGTCACAAATGGCAAGATTTCATTTCTTTTGATGTCTGCATAGTATTCCATTGTGTATATATACCACATCTTCTTGATCCATTCATCTGTTGATGGACATCTAGGTTCTTTCCATAGTTTGGCTATTGTGGACATTGCTGCTATAAATATTCGGGTGCACGTGCCCCTTTGGATCACTACGTTTGTATCTTTAGGGTAAATACCCAATAGTGCAATTGCTGGGCCATAGGGCAGTTCTATTTTCAACATTTTGAGGAACCTCCATGCTGTTTTCCAGAGTGGTTGCACCAGCTTGCATTCCCACCAACAGTGTAGGAGGGTTCCCCTTTCTCTGCATCCTCGCCAGCATCTGTCATTTCCTGACTTGTTGATTTTAGCCATTCTGACTGGTGTGAGGTTCAATCTGTAACTCTTAAGAGTAACAAATAATATATATAGTAGTTCATAATTCATCATAACCTACCAGGCTGTCTAGCCATAGTGGTTAAGAACTACCGCTCTGGGGTTGCCTGGGTGGCTCAGCTGGTTAAGCATCTGCCTTCAGCTGGGGTCATGGGATCAAGCCCCATGTCAGCCTCCAAAACAAAACAAAATCTTAAAGAAAAAAAAACTACTGCTCTGGAGTCCTAATTCTCTGGGTCTGAGCAGGATATAACATTCTAGAATGTCAGTGCTGCTGAAAACTTGCAATGTATATTCTGTTTTCATCCCTCAACTAAGACTTAAAAAATCTTTCAATTAAGCTTTCTTCACACCTAACTCGGGCTGAGATATTTTCTTTTCTCGGTCACAAAACTTCTAGAGTTGGATAGGGCTTCCCTGAAAACGAAAATATTCCAAACTGAAAAGAGGTTCTCACCACACATCAGTTAGAGTTCTCCAGAGAAACAGAACCAATAGGGCTCTGTGTGCATGTGTGTGTGTGTGTGTGTGTATTTGTCTATTTTCATTTATGTTTATGTATGCATACTTATATATGCATAATTATGTATGGTTTTATTCATGTATGTTTTATTTATATAATATAAATATATTTACATGTGTGTATGTGTGTAGCTTAATGTAAGGAACTGGCTCATGAACTTTATGGAGGATAGCAGGTCCCAAGATTTACAGTGACTCAGTGACCTGGAGACCCAGCAGAGCCACTGGTATAGCTTCATTCAAAGGCTGGCGGATTCAAGACCCAGGAAGAGTCAATGGTTCAGTTTCAATCTAAAAGCAGGAAGAAAATAATGTTTAAGTCTGAAGGCCATTAGGCAATAAGAATTCTCTTACTCAAGGAAGTGTCAGCCTTATTGTTTTATTTAGGTCTTTGACTGATTGGATGAGACCTACCCACATTATGGAGAACAATCTGCTTTACTCTGTCTGCCAATTTAAATGCTAATCTCATCTAAAAACACTCTCACAGAGACACTCAAAATAATGTTTGACTAAATATCTGGGCACCCTGTAGCCCAGTCAGGTCAACTATCATACCCTAAAACATGGAGAAGAGAATATAAGGACTTTAGAGTCAAACATTTGTTGATTGATGCTCAAGGTTGTCTCCAGCTTGTATGCAAACTTTAACAGTTTTTTAGCCTCCTTGAGCCTTAATATCCTTATTTTCAAATTGGTGAATATCTGCCTCTTAGGTTGATGGTACGAGGATTAAATTAAATAACATGTATGTAATAGATACATGAAAAATAAATATAAGGTCTCTGCTTCTGTGTGGGGATCTAAGTATTTCATCTGTATCTCTGGAAGAAACTGTTTGAGACAAATTATTCCGTAGGGTAGGTAATATATCTTGGTGTTTTCCTTACCAACAACTATTCTTCATTTCTCCCTTCTGTATGGAGTCCTGAGTTGTTCAAGGAGAAGATAGCAGGGCTGTAACTTACATATACCTTAGAAAAGGTGTTAACCCTCCTCAAATCCAAGTGGCTAGAGCATGACTGGTCTAATCCAATCACAGTGCAGGTGACCCTACTCACCAAATGCCAGTGGCCAAGGGATGAGAATGTAACTCTCGCTAGCCCATGAAAGGAAAAGAGGAAAATGCTGAAGGACCTGTTCGAAAGTTTCTTCACTCACAGAAGAAGAAAAACAAGTGAAAAGATCCTGCTCTGGCTCTTTTTCCATACTTTCCAAGTAAGTTCTAGGAAGACAAAATGTTTGGATATGAAGAATCCTTTGGGCGACCATGAAACACGCAGAAAGCAAGATCAAAGGCTGTCAGGAGCTTTGATGCTACTGTTTGTGTACCACACCTCTCTTTAGACTTGCTGTCTTATCTCACCAACTTTTACTTTTTAAGCCACTTTTAGTTGGTTATTCTGTTACTTGCAGCTAAATACATACTAAATGACACAGGGACTTTGCCAATTTTGAATAGAACAGTTCTCATTGAGACTGCAACAAAAGTTTTTAAGCCATTGAGACATTGAGATTACCATTTTGGACACTGGACAAAAATAGAGTTCAGTGCCTCTATCATCTACATTTATTCATACACCTATTTCAATGAGCATTTATTATAGGCCCTCATCGTACAAGACAGTGGGATAAGCCACACGGGGGAGAGAGGAGGCTACCAAGATGAATGAGACCTGGATCTTTTCCTAAAGGAAACTTATAGCCCAGTTGGATAGATAAGAAACAATAAAATAAAAGCAAAATCCATAGTTCTGGCCTTAAAAGGAAGCTGGAATCCACCTCTGTAAATCAGTAAAGCAAGCACCTTTCACATTTTACATTTTATTTTTACATGCCCAGAAACTTGAGCTAAAAGTAGAACAAAAACAAACAAACAAAAAAAAGAATGAGGTAGTAGAATAAAATAGAAGACATTAAGCAAGAGGGTCTGAATCACACTCTCACACTTTACTACTCAAGTTGGAATATAGGGGCAAATGTGATTGATGCCTTAGCTTGGCGCCTCTGGAAAAAAGACAATGAGAAAGGCAGCTTGCTCTACCTGGCTCCCTTTCAGCTCAGGAGTTGGAAAGCCAATACCGAACTGTATTTCTAGGTTTTCTGGCTCTAGTACAATATAATAAATAAGACTCTGGCAATTTGTGTTAGAATCTTGTACTGGGTCAGCAATTACTATGTGTGAGCGTGCTTCAAAACGACAATCCTCTCTGCTACACTCCAAATGGCTTTTCATATGTAGAAATATGATGTACTTTGTTCTTTGGTGTTTAAAGCTTAACTAGACAGAAATGACTCTTCATCATCTACAAAATAGCTACAGTCAGTCCAAGACAACTCCCCAAAGTAGAATAAAATCCAACATCAAAAGGCACCATGTTATAGTGGATAAAGATTATAGACTTGGGAGCCTGACAGAACTGAGTGCAAATCGTGGTTTTATGGTTTTTATTCATGTGACCTTGAGCAAGTTACTCTACCACTGTGAGCCTCAGTTTCCCCATTCAGATAATCAGGATAACAACACACACATCCTTCCTAGAGTTACCGCAAAGATCAATGAAGTGATACTTGTGGACAGCAGTTGGCCTCAGCTTGTATCCTCAGAAAAGGTTGCGGCTCATCCCTGTTTCTTGATTTTGATCTTGGATATATTTTAGATGTTTATTGGTACAGTCAACTCATAACCAGACGGTAGGAGAGGTACAAATATTGCAAAGTGGCGGATAATTTCAGAGTTACTTAGTTTTTCACTTTTAAGTGCTTGTCTGCAATTACATTTGATGGGGGATATATTTTAAGAGAATTCACAAGACTTCAAACATTTACATAAAATCAATTGGAGCTTAGTTGGAGATCTCTTCATTTTGTCCTTTTTGCAGAATGTATTCAATAACCAGTATGAAGTGGATACCTACTATGTGTGTGACGTGCTCTAAGGAGAAGGAAAACGGAAAAAAGAAAAGAAAAGAACGTTTTTCACTCTCCTGAGAGAACTCGTAAGACTTGAAATCTGTCCTTTTCTCTCTCCTGCCTTTCTCCTAGTTGCTTATGATTCATGTTCCTTCAAAGGGAGAGAGTGCAGGGCAGTTGGGTCTGGATGGGGCATGGTTATTTTTGTCTCTCAGATTCCTGCGGAGCCATACTCTAAGAGTGTTTCAGTGGGTCAGCTAGTTGTCTGTGAGGAATGGGAATGTTATTTAAGCAGGATTTCAGGGGGAGGCAGGGATGCAGATTCTCACAGGGGAAGTCAGAGCCAAGGACCAGATATCTTTTTACAAGGAGTCAGGCAGGGCTGGCCCACTTGGGGAGTGTGATATATGAGGATACAGTGGGGAAGAAGGCAGGAAGGTAAGACAGCAAGTAGTGGGGGTGAAAATGGGAAGGGAGGGGAAGACATGGTTAATAGGGGATTTCTGGGAGAAGCAGAGAAGCCTAATGATGTTTTCAGATGCTTTCTGTCTGATACATGTTGTGAAACTCCTGTTTCACTTCTTTACTTATAGTAAATACCTTCATTATTCTTCTAGATCCCGTCATTGGACTGGAGTTTCCCTGAGTGTGACACTATACAGTGTCCTGTCTGGGGAGGAGGGGTGACACATCACCAACATAGTTAGATAAATAGGAACAATATATAAGAAAAGATAATATGAGGAGACAAGGCCCAATCCCCAACCCCATCACTTCCTGCCTGCTCCCTGTTTGAACTCTTACTATTGCTTCCAAGAGTGTCATTGGGAAAAAATATAGTGCTTTTAGAGAAACACTGGGTTCAGAAGTAGAGAAAAGAGGAAATTTCAAAAAGGAAAATAAAAGTAAAAAACGTAGTAGAGGAGTGTTAGCTGATGGCTGACACGACAGTAGGTCTGAATGGCATTCGGTATTGCTCTCCTCGGAAAGTCTTCAGCCCACTTTATAGGGGGAGGGAAGAAAGGAAGGGAGGAAGGAACCGAGGGCGGGGGAAGGAGGGAAGGAAAAAGGGAAGGGAAGGAAGGATGGGGTGAGGGGGGAGTAGGGAGGGGAGGATGGGGGCAGAGGAAAGAGAAAGGAGCCCTCCCAAAAATGATGCTGGCAAAATGAAGGGATGAGCATTACTTGAGTTGTACACATGTGAAGTAGCTGAATCAATGTCCACCTTCATGCCCTGAAGAGAACAGCTGGTGATGGGGGATCGATTAGAGGAGACTGCGGGCACTTTTGTTGATGCATGGGGCAGTGGGGCAAGAGATGGGTAAAGAGCTTAAGGCCAAGAAGGAACGAGGTACAGAGATGAGAAGTCCTAGGAGGCAGAAGAGAAGGGAAATCATGAAGAGACTAGCTCCAGCCTCTCTACTTCTCCATCAAGACACCAGGCTTTGGCTTCTACATGTCCTTTGATAACAGTGGTTCGTAAGTGTCAGGGGGTTTTAAAGACTACATGGGATGGGTGAAACATGTGTTGGGAATTAAGGAGGGCACTTGTGCGGTGCCTGTGTGGCTCAGTCAGTTAAGTGCCTTTGGCTCAAGGCATGATCTCATCAGGCTTCCTCTTCAGCTGGGAGCCTGCTTCTCCCTCTCCTTCTGCCACTCCCCCTGCTTGTGCTCGCTCTCTCTCTGGGTCAAATAAAGAAATAAAATCTTACAACAACAACAACAACCTTATTTACTCAAAAAAAAAAAAAAAAAAGAGGGCACTTGCTGTGATAAGTTCCAGGTGTCAAATGGAGGTGTTGAATCGCTATGTTGTACACCTGAAACTGATATTACACTGTGCGTTAACTGGAGTTCAAATAAAAACTTCAAACAACCAACCAAAAGATTACTTGGGAAGTTTATTAAAAGCCTACCTATCTGAGCATGACATCCCCCAATTCTGATATGGTAGGTCTGATGTGGAACCCAGGGATGGACATTTGTTGTGGATTCCAAGTGATTCTGATGTGAGTGGTTCTCAGCACACTTTGCAGAACAATGGCCTGGAGGCAGCTGATTCATGAGTCTTGACACTATGAATGTTCAATAGCAAGTGGTGTTGGCCTTGTTAGGCCTGGTAGGACCAAACATAAAAAAGTCCTGTTCAGATACCACTCTGTAAAGGTCTACCCATTTTGGTCTATGTCCTTTGAGCATGATTCTGTTTTCAAATGTTGGTTCAGGTTCAGGTTCAGGTTCCGGCATCTTGCTAAGGAATGGACTGAGGATTTAGTAAAGAGTCTATACCATGCACGGCATCCACACACTGGAATTACTGAGCAAGTTCAGTTTTCGAAGTCGTTCTCAACGAGTATATTACAGCAGCCTTTGATAGTGTGCTACCAAGTTTAGATCAGCAGATAATTTTTATTTTTGCTACAGCAGATAATGTTGTTGATTTTATCACGTTTTTCAGAAGCAATACTGAGCTGAGTAGGTGGTATACTCCAGCACAGTGTTCTAGGTAAGCAATAGGTGGAGTTGAAAAGTGTAGAATGAGAGGGGCGCCTGGGTTGCTCAGTGGGTTGAAGCTTTCGGCTCAGGTCATGATGCCAGGGTCCTGGGATCAAGCCCCGCATTGGGCTCTCTGCTCAGCAGGGAGCCTGCTTCCCTTCCTCTCTCTCTGCCTGCCTCTCTTCCTACTTGTGATCTCTGTCTGTCAAATTAATTAATTAATTAATTAATTAAAAAAAAAAGAAAAGCGTAGTATGAGAACAACTCTGGATCTCTGCAGGCTGCGTGTTTTCTGGGACAGGCAAGAACCTTGCCTTGGACATATTTAACAGTCCTGAAAGGGCAAGTGACAGTTCTGTGGATTTAGAGACACGACAGTCAGACTATTGACTCTCAGTTTTACAGACGCAAAAGAATCTCTTTGAATGAACTAGCAAATATTCTAAACTGTCAGGGGTCTGGGAGCACCGAAACACTGAGAACCACCACACTACATTGGGATCTGGTGCTAAGGAATCATCATATCTCTATAGGTTATACATGGACTTGGGTTAGGTAGCAAAAGCTGGAAACAAAAGCTGAAATGTGGGCTGGGGGAAAGGGGAGGGAGCAGAGAATGGACAGAGCCATCCTTGGACTAGGTTTGGACTAGGTCTCCAGGTTGAAGGGCTGACTCCACAAATTCCCTGCCAATCCAGACTAATTTTGATCCTTAGGATTCTCATGGGTGGGATGAAACATTAAAAGTCTCCACCAAATGAGGATAGTCAAAATTAAGCTATCATAGTGAGCTTAAATAGGATTCTCTGTAAATAGACTCTGAGTCTGGGAGTGGCAGCCAGAAGTTTCACTGGTGAGTGATATCAGGGGATGTGCCTGCATGGAAGAAAGGAAGGCCGGATTAGATACCAGGAGGGGTTGGCCTGAAATTTGGTTGCAACTGAGTCTTTGGCTAACCTTATAGGAGGAACTGGGCTGACCATTTAAAGGTGTCCTAAAATGAGGCAGAAGAGTTCCTACTTTGTAGTTTCTCATCAGCCACCTGGCGTTGGCCTCTCTCCTGAAAATGGTTATAACCTTGGGTAAGGCAGTGTTTAGTGAGGTACACAGCTGGGAGCCTCAGCAGCTGATTTCGTGCATTAGTCAGCTCGGGCTGCCATAACAAAATACCGTAGACTGGGTTGCTTAAAAATAGTAATTTATTTCTCACAGTGCTGGAGACTGGAAAGTCCAAAATAAAGGTGCTGGCCAATTTGGTTTGTGGGTGAGGACCCTCTTCCTGGCTTACACAGAACTACTTTTTCACTGTGTCCTCACATGGTGAAGAGAGAGAGTATGCTTTTGGGTCTGTCTTCCTCTTCTTCTGAGAACAGTAATCTCATCACCGGGTTCCCACCCTCAAGACTTCTTCTAAACTTAATTACCTCCCAAAGGCCTCACTTCCAAATACTCTCATACTGGGGTGCGGAGGGTAGGGCTTCAACATATGAATTTTAGGGGGACTCAACTTAGACTACAGCAGGAATATCAGCCCAAAGGAGGGGATCTGTACAGAGCATGAGAATATCCACTACTATAATATCATTTGAGTTTACCACTTAGGATGGAAATCATTGAACAGGGGTTTTGTGGGAAATGATAAACAAAGACATGTCTTGGCCCCTGACAATAAGTGGTTGGCAGAGGCTGAGCAAGTTACCATTGCCCTGGGGGAACAGGCTGACTTTAGATGGGCTTCCATTCCCAACAGGAAACTGGAGACTGTCTCAGGAATTGAGATAAAGCCTCTTCCTAAAAAATAGGAAATCACATTGATGCAATCATCAATGGGAGAAGGCAACAATTCAATATTTATGTGCATAAGCATATACAGAGGGAAAGATCCTACTTTTTCCAAATACATGGCATGGAATAGTGGAAGTAATTCCAGATCTTTGGAGGAGCTGGGCCTTGGCCCATTGAATTTCTTGTTAAGCACTTTCTTAGAACAGGGCTGTTATACAAACTGCAGAGTTCTCATTCAATATCTATGGAGGCTAAAAGTTCAAACTTCCTCAATGTTATGTTATTGATATTATCTACTATTACCCACGATCACATACTTTTTTTTTACTGGCCATGCTCCAAAGGTGAAGATGTGAATGTGTGACACCAATGGCATTCTATTGATGCAGTATAGTAGGAAGGTTTTACAGATTTGAGCTTAAAGCAGAGCATCACCCCTAAGTCTGAATGAAGCCACCAAACTCCCCTTCATGGATCATAATATGTACCCACCTCCAGGTTCATTTTTCCAGATTCTGAATTTAAAAGCTATAAATTTCCTGTACCTTAAAGAAAACAAATTGACAATCTGCTCTGTATTTTACTATTTATAATGAAAGTTAGTCCCAAATACTCGGTTGCTATGATTTGGGAGATTACATCCTCTTGATGGTAAGGTTTAGGAGACTTACTTATATGTTGCCTTTTCCTCCCCAAGTGCATCCACCTCTGTCCCTTATGGAACTTCGTTTAGAAACTTCCTGTGAATTAGTAGCATTTGAATTTTGTAGTCAGAGCACAAGAGTATATATCTTCGACATACTATTCATTCTTATAGTCTTTTCCTGTCTGTCTTGAAAAAGTCATACTAATCAATGCCAGTCCTGAGTTATCACACCAAGAATTTGTAATGCCAATTAACTCAAAATTTCTAGCATGTTATGAAGATTTATGATTGCTACAGTGATGTCTTGCCTTGCTAAAAAGCAAGTCCTGAGTTTGTTAACGCAAGGTGTGTCCTCAAGGTTAGAAAAGTAGCTTTGGGAAAATGAAATGTTTCCTGTGCAGATTATTTAAGAGAAACCCTTGTTTAAATAGAATTCAATTCTCTCGTTTATTTTCCCTTATGTCGTTTATATGATACATTTTATAGTCTGATTCTTTTTTTCTCCTTTTACCTTAGGAAAGGAATGAAACTTAGCAAAAGAACTCAACTTTTAAGAAAAATTTATGTATTTACTTGACAGAGAGGGAGAGAGAGAGGAAGCGATCACAAACAGGGGGAGCAGCAGAGGGAGAGGGAGAAGCAGACTCCCCAATGAGCAGGGAGCCTGACATGGGGCTCAATCCCTGGACCCTGAGACTGAAGGACCTGGACCTGAGCTGAAGGCAGATGGTTAACCCACTGAGCCACTCAGGTGCCCCCGCCAATTCAGTTGTTATCTCCATGGCTACACTATAGAACTCAGCAAAGAAAAATGATATTTCACCCATGAAAAAGAATTTGTGATGTCCCTTCCATCGTACTCTTTTTGAAAGTAGACAAATGGTAATTCCTACATTAGGTAATGTTTTTTGCCTTATTCTCTCTCATAAAGGCTGATGTTCAAGTTCTGGTGTGGAGGGAGGTAGTTGTTAATGTTAATGCTAAACTTTGCAGGTAATCCCACTGCTACTTTATCCAGAGGAAAGTAACATTTATCAAGCACTTAATTTATTGAGCTAGATCTGTACTTACTAATGCTTCAATATGTTACTTGCTCATTCATCCAGTAAATATTTATTAAATGTGTACTGTTGGCCAAGCAGTGGAAATCCCAAAAAGAGTATAACCGATTCCATGTTTTTAAGAGGTAGAGTCTGGTTCCCTACCCAGATCATTCTGTTATCTCACAATAACTGAAAAAAAATAAAGTATTAGTATCCATTTTTATTTTGATGATGGAGAGACTGAGACTCAAAAGGTCTCAATGATTTGCTCAAGTTCAGACACAGTGCTTCCACTGAAGTCCATCAGACTCCAAACTATGTTCTCACTCCACATTCCCTTTGTTGTTACTGGATAAAACACTTTTACACTCTATTTGGACGGTAGAAACTGAAATGTCAGTAAAGCACTCAATGTCAAAATGCAATGATGTACAGTCTGAAAGCTTATCTTTTCTTTTTTTACTTTCTTTATGTCTATCACTTACATAAAAGATGCCTACAGATGGTTCTTTGCCTTCCCCACAAATTAGGAAAAGAAACAAAACTGCATTGTACGGCAAGCAAGCAATCTAGTTGTCATTCTTTGGTTTTCACAGGAGTCAAAACTGAGCAAGCTACAACATTGAGACTCGAATCTAGCTAGTCAGGGCTGCTAATCTTCAACAGTATGTTAGTTGAAGTCCTTGAATGTGATTCAAGCTCACTTCACAGTTCGTTTCTCCTTGCCTGAGGATTCTTAGTGCTAACTCCTATTTTCAATGGATAAGTGCTGATGCTAGACAAGGGCAAGCATTTAGTTTTACTGTGGGGGGTACTTTGAAAGAATGACCTGGGGCTTGGCCAAAGGCCAAGTCCATTGGAAACTCCCCTCTAGGCTGTGCATTTTTAGGCTGTGGTCATCTTTGGGATTTCCCCCCAAAAAGTTCTCTGTCATGGCAGAAATTTAACAACCCCATTTTCAGAATATTATACAAAACCGGGATGATATAATTTGCTTTGCATCTTCATTGCTCCGTTCTTCTTAAACCCTTCCTCATTCTTGAATCTTTTTCATTTTTCTATTCTTAAATCTTTCTCTATTTGCATACTGAAGTCTTCTTTTACAAGAATGGTGCACTCAACATTTCCTGACAGTCTATGTCCCATAGAATTCTAGGTACTTTTGGTTTATTATAACCAAGACGAAAGAGAAAGTTTCTAAGTAGCATCTGACAGGCTTTTAAAGTAATTAAGAGTTACACACTAAGTGATTTGTCAAATATAATTCATGTTTCTAGCAAGCTGTTCCTTGGTTTAAAAAATGGACTAATATATATATTGCATATATATATATATATATATATATATATATAGAAAAAAAGATAATATTCAGAAACAACAGGTCATGCTTATTTGAGTTGTTGATAAAAG
This sequence comes from Mustela lutreola, assembly GCF_030435805.1. Classification (NCBI taxonomy): domain Eukaryota; kingdom Metazoa; phylum Chordata; class Mammalia; order Carnivora; family Mustelidae; genus Mustela; species Mustela lutreola. The sequence goes on along the minus strand of NC_081292.1, from coordinate 124,807,777 downwards.
CACGAGGTGACTGGATTTTATTTTTTGTTCAACATAACAAAATTTTTAACCTTGGAAATCGCTCCTAGAATATCAGACTGTTATGAAAAAGGTCCTCATTGGAAGAAAGGTATTCAAGCTATCTACATGACTCAAATTGTTTTATTTCCCAAATAGGCCCATGACCTCCACATGTACTAGAAGACTAGAAGTATATTCAGAAATTACTGGTCAAAAACTATCTGTGACCCAGATACTGTTTGGATTTGCATGAGATGTTTCCAAAGCAGTCCGGGAAAGCCCACAAATTCAAAGCAGTCTCTTTATCCTCACCCCATTTCTGCTGAGCCTAGGAACCTTATTTCATTTCCTGCATGGTAGGCATTTTTTAGGGACTAGGTAAGCCATGACATCTGCACCACTTTCTGAGTCATTGTCGTGAAATGATACATACTTGGGTGTAGTGCAGCTACTTGGTTCCCAGAGAAAACAAACAAACAGAAGTCAGCTAGGAACTTGAGTTTTGCTAAAAACAAAGACAATGTACAATTCAAAACATTTTATTTATTTTTTAAAAACAAGGCCTTCAGCTTTTAAGTTTTCAAATGATATTTTCTAACCCTGAGAAAATATTTTCAGTGAGAGCTTTCGCTCTCCTTCAGGCATAGGCCATGGTGTATGAAGGAACTGGTCAGGCCTCTTCCCCAAACATCTGTCTCTGGCAGATTGACACACAAAGCTCCTATCCTGATACACTGGAGAGGCATGCATTCATAGAAAAACCCCTGTATTTGAATAGACTTAAAAATAATGCCATCATTTTTATCTATACAAAGGAAAAATATTTATTGATACTATTGACTGTCATACAGGACAGTGTCCTATGTTCTGGACTGCTATAAAAGGTAAAATACAGTTCCCACTCAGAACTTAGAATATTGCACATGGGCATCAGGATGAAGCATGAATACAATAGCCCCCAAACTGGGGCACCTGGGTGGCTCAGTGGGTTAAAGCCTCTGCCTTTAGCTTGGGTCATGATCCCAGGGTCCAGGGATCGAGCCCTGCATAGGGACTCTCTGCTCAGCAGGGAGCCTGCTTCCTCCTCTCTCTCTCTGCCTGCCTCTTTGCCTACTTGTGATCTCTGTCAAATAAATAAACAAAATCTTTTTTTTTTTTAAAAAGCCCCCTAACCTTAATATATTATGAAATTACCAATAAAGTGTATAGTGATTTCAAAAGTGGAGGAGGAAATAACAGAAGATAATTCTCCAGCTAGTTAGAATAGAATGTATTTAGGGATGGTATTCAGATTTCTTAAATCATTGATTTAGGGGACAGAAACTAGCACTGTTACCAGAAAATTCCTAGAACAACAACCAAAACAAAAAATTTAATAAATGGTTAAGCCTACCTTCTCAAGTGAAGAAGAAAGTTGGATTGAAAAGTATTATCAAGTACTTATATTATTCTGGCTTGGTTGAGATACTAAATTCTCAAATCGTAATAATATCCTGGTATCATTTGCTTTTTTTTTTTTTTTTTAATGCTTTATTGTTATGATGAACTGATGAGTGGAGGGGTTAGGTAACTTGCTCAAGGTCACACATATAAAAAATAGTAGAGTTGGGATTAAAAGCAAAATCCAGCTAGCCTCAACTGAGTGGCTATGCATAAGCAAAGGCCGACAAGGAGAGGAAACACAAAGCATGTGAAGCAATTTCAGGATTTAACCAACAATTTAAGCCCAGCCAGCCGTGGCCAGTTTGTGCCTTGGTCAGAGCCTTCCCATGTTGGTGGCTTACGGCCACGAAGTCCGTTCCTGGCTCCCATTTCCATGTTTGCCGCAAGCCTACGGGGGCTCTGTCCTGAGCTCTCCTCACTCTAGGATCCAGTTTGAAGGCACTACCCCGACTTTGAGTATTATAGACCTTGTTGCTGGAGGGAAAACTTCTGAAAGCTTCTGCTTGAAAGTGGCACGTAACACTTTGCCCTCATTTTGTTGAGCAAAGTCAGTCACATGAGCAAGCCAGAGGTCAGGCGGACAGAGACGTGTAGTTTGTCTCAAGGAGTGGCAAATATCTGGAGAACACGACTCGCAGCACCGGCCCGCAGTCGCGTAATACCACTCCCTGCTTTCTGCACCATGTTCCTACCCTGTCCCCAAAAGGACCAACCAAAATTCCTCTTTATTCATGGGACTAGGTCCCAGGGTCAGGATCTCGTGACATCCTCTATCGGGTCTAGATGTTGCTCATTTTAATCTAGAGAACTATAAAGTAAATAACAAGTTCTTTGTCCCCTACACACTCAATGTACAATGATGGAAAAAGAACCAGGTAACCTCAGGAAACTTTTCCACGTGGTAAAGGAAAAAAGCGGAGACAAACAAGAATCTCTGGGTCATCAAAATCCTAAGATTCCATAGGGCAGCTACAGTGAAGTGCCACTGATGTGGGGGTGGGCCTCCCACTTCCGGTCACTACAGATCTGCGGGATAGGGTGACGTGCTTTGAATTGGAAACAAAAGCAAAGGTCTGACTTTACCTGGACTAGGACTTCATTAATTGAAAATGAATCAATCTGGGCTATAGGAAGTAACCAAGAGCTCTGGGAACAGGTGAAAAGGTTTTAAAGGACAGAGAAGGGAAATTCAACAGAACACTGGAGAAAGCAGCCGACTAGAGGAACTGCAAAATCATTGCATGGTTCTGCCTCACTGGGTTCAGACTTCTTGTAAAGTCAGAACTGGCAGATTGGGGGTGTGGGTATGGAAGATGACTGCATTTTCTATCCTTGATGGCTGGGAAAACACTGATACTATACATAGACACTGGGAAATAGAGAAGAAAACAGATTTCAGAAAGAAGACGATGGCTCTAACTTTGGATATTTTAGATTTGCTAAGTGCTCAACCTGGAGCTAAGTATTCTATCAAGAAAAAGTGAAAGAGCAGAATTGTAAGAAGCATGTTCAGATTCAGGAAGCACAGAGTAGACTGGGCTAAGTACGACTGACTTCCAAGACACAAAGGTGGCAATGTCAAGTTTAGACTCGGTTGTTGATCCACTTTTAATGAAAGTGGGGGTGTGGGAAGTTCATTCCCTCTCATCTCCCTGCGTGGTGCTGAGACTATGCTCTATCTGTCCCAGCACTGCCTTTATCGCTCCTAATGATATCTCTCCAACGTCTTTGGCTGGAAAAGCCAAACGTCAGAGTTTCCAAGTAGCTCTCTCCCCCTTGCACAACATACAGCCTTCACTGCTGAGGGACATCCTTGGACAGGCACCTCTCAAGGACAGAGACAAAAAGGGCACAGCAAGATCGGGATAACATTGATGGCCTCCAAACCTAAGCCACAAAGAAGTCTGGACGGCTATATGTCTGACTGAATCACATGTCGTGGGTTGACATCCTTGGATGTCAACCACTCTTCTAGGAATTTATGCACCACCACGGAATAGCTCATTTTTTCCCCCTTTTTTCCTTTCTCCAAGGTAAGTCAAAACTCTACTGATTATCATCTCTTCTCTACCACAACAATACAATAATTTTTCAAAAATGTGCTATTTATCTGAACCTATAATCAGTTTATTCTCATTTTAATAAAATTAAATATTAAAATATATTATTTTGTTAAGATATTATGTAACTTAATGTTAATATTAACAATAGTTAGTGTATTATTTTAAAGAATAAGTAAAATAACAGTAAATAAAGTATTTTCAAATGTTTCTGCTTTGATTTCCAATATACAGTTTACAATAGCTATAACCCATATGTTATTTTTTGTATTTTTTTCAGTTTTATTGAGGTATAATTGGCAGATAAATTTGCAAGATATTTAAAGTGTGCAATATAATGATTTGATATACATATACCCTATGAAAGGATTGTTCCCTTCTGGTTAATTAACACATCCATCACCTCACATTTTAGTCTTTTTTTTTTTCTTTTTTGGTGAGAACACTTAAGTTCTACTTTCTTATCATATTTCCATTATATAATACAGTGTTATCTAGTGTAGCTACAATGTTACACATTAGATCGTCTGACATTATTCATCTCATAGCTGAAAGTTTATACCTTTTCACCAAACTTTCCCTATTCCCTTCCACTCCCCAGCTCCTGGCAACAACTTTTTTGTTTTCTATTTCTATGAGTCTGGCTTTCTATTTAGATAATTCCAGGTAATGTCTGTCTTTCTCTGTCTTTCTTATTTAATTTAGCATAATGCCCTCAAGCTCCATCCATGTTGTCTCAAAGAGCAAAATTTCCTTCTTTCTCATGGCTGAATAATATTCCATCCTATCTCCTTTATCCATGCATGCATTGATGGGCACTTCAGCTGTTACCATATTTTGACTACTGCGAATAGGCTGCAGTGAACACGGGGTACAGATATCTCTTTGACTCTGTGACTCTTCGAATGTGGGATTGCTGGATCATATGGTAGTTCTAGCTTTTATTTTTTGATGAACCTTTACGTTTGTTTTCTTTAGTGATTGTGCCAATTTACATTCTTACCAACAGGGCACAAGAGTTCCCCTTTCTCCATATCATCACCAACATTTACCTCTTCTTTTTTTTTTCATGACAGCCATTTTAACAGATGTGAGATGGTTATCTTTTTTAAAGATTTATTTATTTATTTATTTATTTGACAGAGAGAGAGATCACAAGTAGGCAGAAAGGCAGGCAGAGAGAGATGGGGTCGGGGGGGAAGCAGGCTCCCCACTGAGCAGAGAGCCCGATGTGGGGCTCGATCCCAGGACCCCAAGATCCTGACCTGAGCCAAAGGCAGAGGCTTAACCCGCTGAGCCACCCAGGTGACCCACGTGGTGGTTATCTTATTGTGGTTTTGATTTGCATTTCCCTGATGATTAGCAATGTTGAGCACCTTTTCAGATATTAAAGTTAAGCCTCTAATCCATTTTAAGTTGATTTTTTTGGTATGATACAAGATAGGGGTACAGTTTCATTCTTTTGCATGTGACTGTCCAGTTTTCCCAACTATAAGCCATATTTTAAAAAGCTTAGTAGGATCCTAAATAACTGTTAAGAACATAAAAGGATCTAAAGACCAAAAATTTCAGAACTGAGCTCTATCATTTGATCTACCTCTATAGCCTACAAACCAATTATTAATGTCACTGCCTACACTTTGTCCCGTATCTACAACAAATATCATTAGTTTTTCTTGGACCAAGGACTATCACTATTGAGAATGAAGGACAGCCTACTGGAATCAAAGCATCTTTATATAAGAACCATGTCTTTTTCACCTCTGTGTCTCCAATATCTAGCCGAGAGCTTTACACATGGTAGCTGCTTAGTAAAGAATGTTATACAAAGGTACAGAAATGATAACAATCTCTTATTTCTAAGACTTTTAAAAAATTTATTTATTTGTGAGAAAGGCAGAGAGCAGGAGGCGGGGTGGGGAGGGGGAAGAAGAAGGAGAGGGAGAAGGACAAGCAGACTCCCTGCTGAGCACAGTGCCCCAGGACAGTGACAACAGCAATGACCGTGTGGGGCTCAATCCCAGGACCCAGAGATCTTGACCCAAGCCAAAGTCAGAGACTTAACAGACTGAGCCACCCAGTCGCCTCCAATAACTTAATTTCTTGACAAAAAAAAATAGTTTTCCTGATTTGCTTGATGCTCAAAGGAGAATCTGAAAAGATATTAATGATGCTAAAAGGAGAAAGCACTGAAGTGACCTATCACCAATAGACCTGAACAAACAACAAATAATTTGTTAATATTATTATTATTATAGTATAATATTATATAATATTATGTATAACATATAATAGTATATTATATATAATAATTTGTTGCTATATTTTAAAATATAGCAATAAAACAGTAACAGTTAATCTTTTTTTTTTTAAGATTTATTTGACAGACAGAGATCACAAGTAGGCAGGGACGCAGGCAGAGAGAGAGAGGAGGAAGCAGGCTCCCAGGATCCTGGGTCATGACCTGAGCCGAAGGCAGAGGCTTTAACCCACTGAGCCACCCAGGTGCCCCAGTAACAGTTAATCTTATCTGAGTGCTTTGTGTGTCAAACCCTAAACTAATCACTTGAATCTACCAACTCATTTATTCTTGAAAAAACTTCAGGAGTTAGGTGTTCTATTCTCAATTAACAGACGATACTGATAGTTACAGAGACTGCAACATGCAGCTTGTCTAAGGTCACACACTGTGAGGGACAGAGCTTGAATTCTGACTCTCCCAAAATGTACTAATTCCCTTGAAAATGGGAAGAGCTGTTTTAAGCCTCTATGTCCATTACATCATCCTTTTCTCACAGCAACCCCATGTTAGGTGAGAGCCTCAGGTCATAGCCCTAGTTACAAATGTGAAAACTGGGGGATAGAAGAGTCCTGCCAGGGGCACCTGGGTGGCTCAGTGGGTTAAGCCTCTGCTTTTGGCTCAGGTCATGATCCCAGGGTTCTGGGATTGAGCCCCACATTGGGCTGTCTGCTCGGCGGGGAGCCTGCTTCCCCCTCTCTCTCTCTCTGCCTGCGTCTCTGCCTACTTATGATCTCTCCTTCTCTGTCAAATAAATACATAAAATCTTAAAAAAAAAAAAAAAGAAGAGTTCTGTCAATTGTCTAAGATCCCACATTCAGTGGGGGACAGAGCAACGTCCTGCTTTTGCCTGGAGCCACTATCCCCAAGGGAAGCTATGAAGCCGACAGGCATTTTGAGGTGAACCAACAGTCATTAAGTGTGTTATTGTGGTTGCCCCGAGGTGAAGACAGACTCTGTCTAAAGTCTGTCTTTCCAGGACTAAAACCCTATTCGGTAAAATTCATTGATAACTTAGAGTACCGTTGCTTGGTGAGTGAAAGTGTACTATTTAGGCAAAGAGAAAAGCTAATTGTATATAGGATAGAGATGACTTAGGGCAGAGAAAGGTGGGAAATGTAGGAAACAGGCAAGAAAGACTGACTGCTCTGTAAGTAATTCCTGCCCACACTGATTTTTTCCCAGAGGTGTAAAGAGGAGCAATCAAGAAATCAAAATTTGGGTTTGGGTTTGGAGTTTTTTGCTAATCCTATCAATATGACCTAGGGTAAGTCACACTATTCCTGAGTCTCAGTTTTATATCAGTAAAATGAGAGGGTTGAGCGAGATTAATAATTTTCATTTCCCCCCATGCCACTCCCAGCCTCACTGCCAAGAGAGAAAACTCTCAATACATTGTGTTTTTCCAGAAAGAATACTTAATGTATACACAAACATACATATATACATGCATATGTATTTTATTCACACAAATAGTATTACATGATTCATATTTTTCTGCAAGTTGTATTTTTAACTTAATTATAAGCCTTGAAGATCTTTCTCTAACAATACATACAGATTTATTTTTCCTTTAAAAACAGCTATTTAGTATTCCATTGTATGATGGCACCATAATTTATTTAGACAGATCCCTATTGAAAGACATTTAGGTTGTTTCTAATTTTGTTGTTGTTGTTGTTATTACAAACATTGCAGTTGAGAATCTCCTAGAGCAATTTAAATCTTCAGTGTCTGTCAGAGAATACATCACTCTGTGGAACTCCTAAAGCATCGCCGCGAAGCCCCAAGGTTCCCGGAAACACAGTTTGAAAACCACTAAACAAGATGATCTTGAATTTCCTTTTCTCTCAATTAAATGAAACTCTTTTAACCTTTCGTGTTTGTTTCACTCCACATTATTCTGCAGTATCTCCTAACAGTTTTGAGTGAGTAGATAGGTTTTGTCTTCCAAACTAGATTATAATCAGTTTAGGCTCCTTATTGTTTAGCACTTTTGGCATTCCTCAAACCCTTAGGCTAGCACTGAGCAAGGCAAGAGAAGTGCTCAACAAACACACAGTGACTGGTATTAGAAGAATATTGGGTTGGTAATACAGAATACGGAGCTGTACTTCTCTGTTGATTGTCATTGTCAAATAGAGCCTGGGTGCCTAGCCATTAACCTTGATTTCTGTGGAGAGATCCTCAGTTTTAACTGTCACACGGCTGGGGTGGAAAGGTAAATTGCTAGCCCTCCACGCAGGCTTTGCGTTTCTAGGGTGGTTGGCCGTGCATAGCTCTGCTGGCACCAAGTGGATTGTAGTCTATGTCAGTGTCACCTCCTAGAGTTGTGCTCCAGTCGGCTAAATTCACACAGAATACAACATGAATTGTGCCCCCTAGAATTGTACGGGGCTTCAGCAAAATCCATAGATAGTGCCCTCTCCTCTATTCTGAGCAAATTTGTTCCATCCATTCTTGCCTCGGTTACTTGAATCTCTAGCCCCCCCATTCTACTTACTCTCCATGTAAACATGCTGTCTCTTTCCTCAGCCCAGTAGTGGTCATAATAATGAGGATACAGCCAACAAATCCCTTACCTCCATCTCATCTCTCTATCTTTCATGGATGAAGGTTTTGAAGGAACATTACACCCCTGTCCTCAATTTTACAACCACTCCACTTGCTGATTTTCAGGTATTATCCTACTTGAAGTCTCATCATCTTGTTCTTCTGGAAACTCTCCTCTTCTCCCCTGGTTTTTCTCCCATTCTCTGTTCACCTCTCAGGCTTCTTTAGAAATTCTTCTCTCAACTGAGTCCTTACATCTCATGTCTCCTGGAGCTCCATCCACTGGCTCTGTTATTTTTAGTGCAGTCTCTTTCTGTTTCATTGGCCTCAGGGCAGGTAGCTTCCTCTAAAACTTGCTCCTCCAGGTTCCATGCTTTTTTCATTCCATTTTTCAAATTCTTTTTTAATTTGCTGAATATACTACCATCTGCTCTGATGTTCAGCTCTGAAAACTTAGACCCTTACACCACTCCCAATCCCACTGCCAAGAGATGAAGCTCTCAGTATACTGTATCTTTCCAGAAATCATATTTATTTATTTATTTTAAAGATTTTATTTATTTATTAGAGAGTGAGAGAGCCCACAGAAGCAGAGGGCGGGGAAGAAGCAGGCTCCCCACTGAGCAGACAGCCCGACACTGGGCTCGATCCCAGGACTCTGCGATCATGACCTGAGTCGAAGGCAAACGCTTAACCAACTGGGCCATCCAGGTGCCCCAGAAATAACATTTAATGTATATACCAGCTCGTATATATTATAAAATCAAGTCACCCTTGACTTTCCATTCTCTCCCATCCCTAACATTCAGTCAACAAGTTCAATCTTCTCCCACTCTTACATGTATTCAACTCTGTTCACGTCTTCCTAGTCCCACAGACATGCTCTAGGCACACCTCCTGGATTATTGTCGACAGTTTCCTCACAGGACTTCTTGCCTCTGGACTAGTCCTTTCCTGTTCACTGGGTTTCAGGTGAACTTCCTAAAACATTAACACCGCTCAGCTAAACCAGATGGTTACAATCTTGTGTGAATTCCTATACCATTCAGGGTAAAGTCCTAACACCTTTGCTTAATACAGATAGCCTGTTGATGTCACCCTTATCTCCATCACCTCTTCCATTTCTCCTTGCTATCTTTTACATACTCGATTTCTTCTTTATGGAATACCATTTCTCATCTTCCTCTAAATTTCTCCATCTTTGCTTCCTTTAGTGTAACACCAACTTTCATCATTCTCATACATCTATCTCAAGCATCGTGTCCTCCAGGAAGCCATCCCAAGCCCAGATTCTCATTTAATCTTCTCCCTCAGGCTATGCTCACACAGGTCTTGAATATAACTTTCTCGTTCTCTTTTTCTTTTTTAAAAGCAAGCTCTATGCACAACATGGGACTTAACTCACAACCTATCTAGATCAAGAGTCACATGCTCTACTGACTGAATAGAATATAACTTTACTTTGGTATTTGCCAATGTGTGGCAATGTATTGCTGATTGATCTTTCTCCTCCCAATAAATAGTATTTTTTGATATTTCCAGTACTTAGAACGAAGAATAAATATTTGTTGGATGAATGGGCTATCTTTTGATGGGATTATCTTGTGGAAAAGTGCCTGTTTTTGTTAAATCTGAATACCCAAATCTTGAAAATTTAATACATGAACTTTAATATTTTTTCCTGATTATGAAACTATGGATTTAGTTATAATTGGTGTAAAGCACTTTAATGCAAATGAAAATTAATTTTTAACACATTTCTCCTTCTACTTAACCCCTCTCCATTATATTATTAAAAAGCAAACAAGGTCAAGAAACTATTTCAGTCTAGAGAAAATAAAAGAAAGCTGCTATCTATACTGTTGATGTTTTGGAACATTGCCAAATAAGAGTCGATGAAAAGTGCTCAAGAGAAAGTTCGGGGGGAGGGTGGCGGGTACAGATCTTAGAATACTTTTTTTGAAAATAAAATGAGGATATTTTCTTTTTTTAGTATTTACTTTGGTCATCTATGTATTCTTTCATTCTTGTTTTGCCTTATTCCTGTTTCTCCCTGGAACTCCTTATCTCTCTAATCCCGTGTCCTGAATGCTCTTACTTTATCTCTCACTCCACTGCTTCCCTCCAGGTTTTCTCGGTCTGTCTCCTCCCCAGGCTGGGTTCGCCTGGCTCTCCGTGGCCCCCTGACCCTGTCTTCCTCTCCCAGGACTGTATTCCCCTTGCCTCTCATTTGCCTCCCAGCAACCTAAGCAGAACAATACTGGAAGTGGAACTGGCAAGCTGACAAAAAGGAGACCAGTTGGAAAGAAAACTTTACTCATCAAGAAAGAGGCAAATATCTTAAAAAGATCTGTGGGAGGGTGTTTGCTAAATCATCTGCTTCTTCAGATGTGGAACTTTCACCAAGATGGTCCCACGGCCATGGAGGTGTGCTGGAAGTACCTTCTCGAGCTAGATGACTGAGCAGATGCGAAGAATTACAGACCTCAGTAATTTAGCCTTGAATAAAATTCAAGATTTCCCCCCCTTTATTCATGTTCTTTCTTTCTTTCTGAAAGCCCTGTTGCAGGAATTCAAAGGGCTGAGTTCTGCCCTCAGCTGTGAGTCATGACTCCCACTGAAGCCAGGAGCTCATATGTATGTATTCAGAGGAAGTATTGGGCCTCAGGGACTCAGATTAAATAACAACAGCCCAGTCATTTGTTTGCTTATTTGCTTAAACCTTTATAAAAGAAGCACAAGGCCTGCTGTACCTGAATGCCTTTTTATAATCATTTTAAAAATACACAGTAGAATTTAAATTCCCACAGTAGATCTCCTGCATTATAGCACAAATAATAACAGTCTATCTTACCCCCGTGCCCCAGGTCCAGGACAGAGGCAGAGAGGGAAAGAGGCGGGAATGAATTTGTAACGTGCCAGCCTTTCACTGAGAAAGTTCTGTTTGTATCCCCAGGGAATTCAGCACCAGGGACTGAGATTCAGTGTTCCTTGTAAAAAGCATGAAATACCTAAACAGCTTTTATTTTCCAGAGTTAGACAACTGAAGGTAACAGGGGCTACTCCACTGGCTTTAGGAAAAACGAAGACGTGCAAGTTAAATTTCCACCCCGGACTTCTCTCTCACGCCTTCTCCTCTGACTTCACAAACTCTTTTCTCTTGTCTCTTGGATTCTGCTTCCACACAAACACACAATAAAAATAAAAATCATATCCAGTACAAGTTCCCTTTGCTATCCCTCTCCCAGAGGGCTCTTCTTTGTCCCACTAGTGTGGAATCAATGTACTTTACTTAATCAAGATAACGGCTATATCAGATATTTTCTTAAAAAACAGGATTATTTCTCTAACGTCTAAAATATGTAAAAACTTTTATCTTCCATTCCTGTTACACTGTATATTTTTTTAAAAAGCTTTCATTTATATTCTTATTGGTTTCAAAGATGCCATATGCCAAACATTATAAAACAAGAAAAACACAGTGATAAATAAAGCAAAAAGTGAATGATCCCACCAATTTTTACTTTCCAGAGGCAACCACTTTTAACAATTTCCCTAGTATTCATATTTTTATTTTAAAACGTAAAATAAAATATTGAAGAGTTTGGCCAGATCGTATGCACTGTTTTTTTTTTCTTCCAGACATTTCTCGGTTCCCTACTACCCAGGTTTCCAGGGGCAAACAGGAGTGTCTAGACACCTCTGGCTTTTTCTAACACCGGCCCTGGAATGTAACACCTTCTCTGCCCAAGCACAGAGCTACCTGCTGACAAATTCCTTCCCTGGAGCTTGTCTTTATCCTTCATCTGACTGCCTGCATACGGTGGAAATGTCTCCCTATACTTCTGATTTCCCAAATGCCAGGAGTCAGAGTTCACTTTCACTGTGTCCACTCTCTAGCCTTTGCCTTTGCTTTTGGCCTGAAACACAACACATTGGCTCCTATGGCAAAACTAGGCCTGTGTTTGTTTCTGGGCACAAAGAGGATTAAACTGACCCAATATTAAACAAACAAACAAGCCAAACTTTGTAACACTGGCCTTGCTTATAGATAAGCATTGCTAATAGAAAACTAAGGAAACAACAATGACAACCATTTAGTAGGATTAGATAGCATTTATGTGAATGGTTACTACTTACGTCTAAACCCTAAGGTACACCATACTGATGAACCACATCACTCAATAAGTATCATCATTCATTCAGTTACCTAACAAGCATTTATTGCCTAATGAGTTTTAATTTTGTTGTAAATGTGATTTTATTACACGTGCCTTAGGTATTGTTGCCTAGGTTAACCCCCTCCTTCTACAAATATCATCCTCATTCTTTGGAATGATTACTGCTTCAAACATACTCTCTAACTCAGCACAAGCTGCCATATTTAGTTATTTATTTATTTAAAGGATTTATTTATTTGTTTCAGAGAGAGAGAGAGTGTGTGGTCGTGCACGAGTCCTTGCACAGGGTGGAGGAGCAGAGGGAGACGGAGAGAGTATCTCAAAACAGAAAGCCTGAAGAGTGCAGAGTTCAGTCCCAGGACCCCAAGATCATGACCTGAGCTGGAATTAAGAGTTAGACGCCTAACTGACTGAGCCACCTGGGGGCCCTGAGCTGCCTTATTTAATGTGACCCACACACTTGACCATTATCAATGGATCCAGTAAGAAGCACTGGATCTGGGGCACCTGGGTGGCTCAGTGGGTTAAAGACTCTGCCTTCGGCTCGGGTCATGATCCCAGGTCCTGGGATCGAGCCCCACGCCGGGCTCTCTGCTCAGTGGGGAGCCTGCTTCCTCCTCTCTCTCTCTGCCTACTTGTAATCTCTGCCTGTCAAATAAATAAATAAAATCTTAAAAAAAAAAAAAAAAAGCACTGGATCCAACCTAAGCCAAAAAGATTTTTTTCTGAAAAAAGAACACACTGCCAGTTTGGTTTTGTCCTGAAGCTGTGGAAATGAGACCTGAAACTCAGGATCTACTGGCTACTTTTTTTCCCACATGTGAACCAGAGTAGTTCTCAACCCTAGCCGCTCCTGAGGGTCACCTCAGGAAACTTTTTGAAAATGCCCTGACATCAAGCCCCGGAAATTCTAATGGACGTAGTCTGGAATGAGACCCAGGTGTCATTATTTCTTTAAAACTCTCCAGGTGAGGGCGCCTGGGTGGCTCAGTGGGTTAAGCCGCTGCCTTCGGCTCAGGTCATGATCTCAGGGTCCTGGGATCGAGTCCCGCATCGGGCTCTCTGCTCAGCAGGGAGCCTGCTTCCCTTCCTCTCTCTCTGCCTGCCTCTCCGTCTACTTGTGATTTCTCTCTGTCAAATAAATAAATAAAATCTTTAAAAAAAAAAAAAAAAAAAAAAAAAAAAAAAAAAAAACTCTCCAGGTGAGGGATGCCTGGGTAGCTCAGTTGGTTCAGCAGCTGTCTTCAGTTCAGGTCATGATCTCAGGGTCCTGGGGTCGAGCCCTGCTCAGCGGGGAGTCTGCTTCCTCCTCTGCCTCTCCTCTCTCTTGTTCTCTCTCTCTCTCTCTCATAAACAAATAAAATCTAAAACAACAACAACAACAAAACAACCCTCCAAGTGATTCCAATAATGAGGGCCACTACCTGGAAGAAAAGTTTACAGTGAGAGAAGAATAGTCATGAGAAGCAGCAGCTGGCCAGAAAAGAGACACAGACACACAGACAAACCCCAATCTCTGGTATTCTCAGGCTGAATTGCTTCCCAGGCATTCTTTCTCACTATTCCGTTGACGAATTCTTTTTTCAATTACCTGAGATATTCCAGTGTCTTTCCAATAAATCCTCCTTTTATCCTAAGCTAATTTAAGTTGCGTTTGTGTGATTTGCAAACAAAGAAGTCCAGGCTAGATCTCTGGTTTTGTGTGCTCAGGCTTAATAGATTTTTACACTTGTAGCATAGTTCCTCTCCATTCAGGTTCTCATTCACTCATGCATTAAGCAATAATGCCCACAATATTCCAGGTTCTGTGTTACTTACCAGGAATATTAAACAAAGAGACTACACAGACCTTTTACTTGAGCAGCTTCCATTCTGGCAAGGGAAGGGGCATATCAGCAGAGAGGAATAGCAACACAGGAAGTGTAATACTAGAAGCATTGGCTGGTTATTTTGAGAACACTGAGGACATGTGTGGTCTGGTAGAATCCTGGAAGCCTTCATGGAGGAGGTGATCATGGTATTGCTTCAGGGGAATGAATTAGTGTCACCTGGTAGACAACAGAGGGTCAAAAGGAAGAATCACAACACCAATGGTCCAGAGTTACAAGAGAGTAAGGCACATGGAAGGAATTACTGTATTTCTGTTATGGCTGGAGCTGAAAATATATGCTAAGGATTGGGGGGTGGGAGAGAGAAACAGAGGATAGATCATGGACACCTGTAATTTACCATGATAAATGTTTGAGATTTTGTCCTGTGCCTTCTGCAGAGATTTTGGAATGCTTTGAATAGAGCAGTGCTATGAACAAGTTTGTATGTTGGACAAACTTCTCTGGAGAAGTGATTGATCAGTGACCAGATGGCCAGGAAAGAATCAAGTCAGGAGGCCATTACAACTGTCCAGGAGAGATATGGCAAGATCCGGAACTAACTCTGATAATGAGAACATATTTTTAACTATTTAGAAGGCAGATTCCCCTGGATATGATAACCAATTGAGATCAAATGAAAGAGAGTGTGTCTGTGAGGGGAATATTGGGGGAAAAAGGGATGGGGATGAAACCTTGGAACAGGCTCACATATGAGGAACGTGGGGGTACACAGGTAGAAGAAAAAGTGCTTCCAAAGGGAAAGGAGAAGAAGCTAGAGAATGAGGAGAGTATGGCATGGTGGAAATTAATCATATCTTCAGTATCTGTACTGGCTTCAAGTAAAGTGCCCTTATCCATCATCTAGGATTCTTTTTTGTTTTCTTTAGACTTTGAGACTAGTCAGGCAAGAGAACTGGTTAAACACCACCGAAGGCTGCTGTTGCTCTCTGAGCCTCTTCCCCTGCCATGGTATGGCCTCCCCAACCCCCTGCCAAGCCTGACTTTATCCCTCCTTTGGTAGTCTGGCGGACCAGACCACAGCAGACATGGGCAGGGAGAGTGTGCAAAGTACACAGCTAGATGCCTGGTGTTGACTCACTTAGCCCTGATGACAGTGGGATGAAATCCAGACCAGCACTGGGTTTGTTGGCAGGAGAGGCCTCGGAAAGGAGGTCTGGGGAACTCCAACAGGAACAACTGAAATAGGTGGAAATAAGCTTGCTTGAAGCTCTTGTATGGGGTTACGATGTGTGACAGTGATATATATATAAGGTGGGACTAGAGGTCTCAGCGCTCAGATCTAATGTGAGATTTCTATCTTTACCATTGTCTTTGTTTTTTGTGGGTCCTTTACTTTGGCCAATGGTCCTTAATTAGATTTTAACTCCTGAGTAGGTATATTTGACTAATAATATATTCCCCTACTATATACACTGCACAAACATAATATCCCTAACCCATATAACGTGTGACCACGGTTGTTATGAACCATGAAAGATGAGGATAATATAGAGTAATAAAGTGGCACAGGTGTGTGGGCAGAGATATGGTGAGGGGCAGTCTGGTAAGTTTTTTTTTTCCCTCCGAATATATTTCTACCACAGTCCCCTATTATATTTAGAGTAAAACCAAAAACCTTTTACTAGACCATAAGGCCTGTGTACCCTCCCTCCACTTCATCTTATGGTCCTTTCCCCTCCTTAAGAAGTTTCCAGACACTCCGACCTCCCTCACCCCCCTCATTAAGCAAAGTCATGGTGTCCAGCATAAATAGGTGAAGAAAAATATTTGTTAAAACCAATGGCATGCTGGATTGAAGTCAGAGCTTGAAGTCTGGGAGATGAGAAGTCATTTCTTAGAAATGGAGGATAGGGAGGGAGCAATAGTGGGGGAAGAAACAGGAAGTCTTGGGGGCCCAGAGTGGAAATTGGAAGAAGCAGCAGCTGCTAGATGACCTTCTCAGTTCCAGTCATGTCTCTAGCCCCTAGCACCCAGAGGGCAGTCAGGATCTTCCTTCCTGGGATGGCAGCTATCAAGGCAGGGGGAAGAGTTGAGAACACTTGAAGAAACTGAAAGTAGTTCCTGAATGAACCATTCTTGGATACACTCTCAAATATCTACTTAGAGAAGGCCTGAAACCATCTTTTAGTGGGCTAATCAGATAGGGGAAATGAGCTCACTTGAAAATCGAAATAATGCATCCACAACTTCACTTCCTTTTATCCTCTTAAACACTGATTACAACATTTGGCCCTCAAGGAAAAATGCCATATCCCTTAGACAAATAGTCTCTGAACTCTCCTCCATTACGGAGCACACTTGAACAGTACTAAGTTTCCTACAGACCAATTAAATTTTAGTATTCATTGCATGCCTCTTTTGTGGCCACACTGGGTAGTAACAGAACTGGTGTGTGAGTGTAACGTGTGAGTGTGGGGAGTGTGTGTGGAAACATAGTTCTGGCAGAAAGGGCAGAGGGCATGACACATGTTTTTAAGTTAATATACTTAACCCAATATTGAAATAGAAGAAAAGGTAACAAATGAACAACAGTGTGAGCCAAAAAGGAAAGGAAGATTTTTAAATTAGATTGGAATTTTTAATTCATGCTACCAACCCAAAAAAGAGTGGGATGATATCATGTACAAAAAACCTCATCAGTTCTGGTAGCTTGGATGTCATTTGTATTTGGAACACTGACTCTTAATGAAGGGGACATGAAGACCCGGGATGCAGTGAAAGTAATAGTTCCTAACTGCAGTGCACAGATATAGGAAAAAGAGCAAAGTCAGAGTTAACAGGTGAGAAAGCCTGGTTTTCAATGACTCATCAATAAGATCTGAAGGACAGATAGTCATTGACAAAAGGAAAGAAGATTTGCCTCACTTGAATTTGCCTACTAGGTTTCCATTCTCTCTTCTTTGTGTATTAACACCTGACTTTTCTTTTGGGAAATCTCCTCTATCTCACTGTGTGGGGTCTTGGTAGGACCACCAGTTTGGAGGGATCCTGCTATGCCCTGGGCAAGGAGTGAACACATGCCTAGACCAAAACTGAGCAGAGGAGAATGATACAAAGGTGGAAAACATGGACTTGAGTGATCTCAATGGCAGTGCTCTGAAGCAACTGCCCACAGGATTCTGCTCCGTACAACTCTCTTTCCCAAGAGAGCTAGGATTTAAACCTTTTCTTACAGTCATTTCCTTTAAAATGTTTATGTATTTATTGGTTTTATTTAGCCAAAGTTGGTTTTCTCTATTTGCAAACAAAGGATCCCAGGAAAAACATCCTAGACATTGCCTAGTAGATTACTCAACACAATCACAGCTAGATTATGGATTCCTTTCATTTTTTTTTTTTTTAAATTACAGTACTTTTAAACTTTATAAAACTTTGGGATTTGAGCAGAATTTAAATTTAATTTTCTTGCATCATGCCAATTGCAATGTAGAATTTGGATACGGTATAAGATTCTGAATAACACATTACGCCAGAGGAAGGCATAGGCGGGGCCCCAGGGATATGTTAAAAATAACCTAATCCAAGTGTAGGATTTCTTTGCTAATTGAGGGGATGCCTGTAAAGGAGAAAGAGGTAAAGATAAAAATCAAACAAGAAAATGCTAACTGCTAGCCTACGATGACTTAAGAGATGTGAGAATAGACCTTTTAAACATATTTAGGTGTAATACTTGCATTACTACTACATAAGAGGGTTTTCTTTCTGTTTTTGATGTTTTCTGTTGTATTCAAAGGTGAAAAGATATGACAGAAGGATTTTCTTTAAAAATATTCCAGGAATAAAAACAACATCAAAAAAATCATAAAATCTAAAACATGCATAACAAACATGTTTGTGACTTCATGGGGTCTCTTGTAGCAGTCACATTCTTTCTATTTTTGTATATATTTGGGAAATTCAAAAATCAAAAGTTTAAAAATTTCGAGTAAAACACCTTTAAGAAGTTAATTCTTTTGTGTATGTGTATTTTTTGTACTGACATTTAGATTCTTTTAAAAGATTTTTGAAAACCTTTTGGAAATTGTATCTTTTGGCATGGTTTTTCACTCCATCTTTTGCAGTCTACTAGGTCTCATGATTTCTAAAAGATTTGCTTATTAGCAGTGACCTGCTGACAATAAATTACTTTATTTAGCTCTTTCTTCGAAATATACTCCATCTTCCAGCATGATCATCTAAACCCAAAGGACAGCCAAATGGTAGGAATGCAAATGAAGAAGAAAAAGCCTACGCTTAACTAGCTTAATTTTTGTGTTTAACTTTTTTAAATGCTAAAATAATGTGCCACTATAAGATATCTTACTAAATGTCCTTTAAGGG
The DNA here is from genome assembly GCF_030435805.1 of Mustela lutreola. Lineage (NCBI taxonomy): Eukaryota > Metazoa > Chordata > Mammalia > Carnivora > Mustelidae > Mustela > Mustela lutreola. Next base: position 124,789,029 of record NC_081292.1, on the reverse strand, counting down.
AAAAAAAATTACTTTTCAAATATTCAAACCTACAGTAAAGATGCAAAGGTGCCAGATTATGTAACACTAGTAATCTTTGCTTTGCCCTTGATGTTCAGGTATTTTTAAAAACCCAGCTAGCCTGGAAAACTCTTCTTTTTTTTTTTTAAATTGCTTTTACTTTTTAATAGCAGCTAATCCTGGAGAACAAAGGTCACATAAAACAAAATGACTCACTACCCAAACTATGAGAATGCTAGCTTGAACAATTATTGCACATAAATTAGACCATAGGACTTCATTCTCTTGCTTGGTTATGGTTAATACAGTCCATCCTCTTGATTTTTGCAATGTTTACTACAATAAGGACTAATTTGGTTAATCTGCCTGTAAAAATTGATTCTGTTTATCCTCCAATATTTTGTACTAATAAGAATTTCCCTTTAAAACATAGCTAGTTCTGCCTCATCAACCTCAGACTTTCATTTTAGAGTGGATCTTCTAATTATAAAGCCATCCGGTGACAGTATGGACAAAAATGGCATTCTGGTTAACACTTACTACAAAAGAATATGGACGTCTAAATTTAAAACCAATGCACATTTCCCCCTAAAAATGGGGCAATGTGTATGAATTAGTTATGGCATCATTGCATCTAAAACATTTGATACAGTCTTACTATTTCAGTTTGCAGAGACAAGTTTATATGCTAACTCTTCAGAGAGGAATATATCATCTGTTAAAGAAGGTCAGATAGTTTTATGCAAGTTAATTTTCAGAAGCAATCAGATCTTTAAAAGTTCTGATGATAGGCGACACCAATTGGCATTTTCTCAAACATTCTGCTAAAAGAAAAGGGGGAAGTTTGATAACATCAAGATCGGCTTCCCTTTTGTAAAGTTTTCTTAAATCATAACTTCTTTTCTATAGGAACAAAAGCAGCATGGCCCTATTTCAAAATGGGGACAAATAAATAGAACTGAAAAAGATTTCAATGAGTCCATTTCATACAGTTCTTCTACTCAACTGCAGCAATGTTATGTGGATTTGTTCAGGAATTACTGAAAAAGCAACAGGAAAAGGAATACAGTACTTTTTTTTTTTTCTATTTGGTCTGTGAATTAAGGGAAAGGTGATGTGTTAAAATACAAGAAATGTTGTTAACCATACTCTGCTCATGGGAGAAGCAAACTATACAGCTAGCTCATGTTTTGTTTATTTCCCCCTTGTTTCAAAAAAAGATTTGAGGCAGCTATAAGATTGGTAAGCAAGGGCATAGTTACTGACAAAAGACTCTCTGTAGTGCTTGAGAACCCATGAAAGGGTTTTCCCTGCCCCTTCTTTATGTGTGTCTATAGCTCTCAAACAGTGATTGAGAAATGGTTCAATAGCAAAAACTGGCCTTCTGCTGTCAGAATGCTTCAGGGGTAGATCACCAAAGAGTATAGACCAGTGACCTCTGCAAAGTACTCTGCATCTACTCTTCCCTCATTCATTCCCTCCACCAAAGCTGTCTGGTTCATCCTTTTCAAAGGTGCTGGACCCAGCAGGTGAGGGCAGTCTCAAAAGCACACAGAGGAGTGAATCTGTTTCAGCATCACACACATCTGTCTGCAGCGAATTAAGAAGACAAATGGCTGAAGTCATAGAAATTTCGTTGATGCCATAACAGAGTGAACCTTAAACTTTAGCAAATGTGAACAAGTGACCAATCCACTTCTGACTGGCTTTGGATATGGGAAACCCATCTATCTGAGAGCCTAGAAAATGGACTGTTAATGATGTATGACCAGGATGGAGAAAAGGATCTAGGCATGGCAAGGAAAAAGATATTTTTCCCAGGAATAGCAGGCTAAAGAGTGACACTAATTTTTTAATTTGAGGAGGATTGAAAAATGAAAACAGAACCAGAACTGAACTACATAAAGAACATTTTTTCCTCACCATATAACATACTCTTTGTGATTTCTATATATCCATTTGCATTTAATTGATCTATTTAATAAATGTATACAGTTTGTTCCATTATTCCTTCACTGTTGTTTCAAGATCGAGAGTAAAACAAAAAACAAAAAAACTGTTTCTGCAGTTGTGAAAGAGGGATCTCCTAATGGAATTGTATTCTTCAGGATAGGCAAACCATGCTGGTTCAGTTAATAACACTGGACCACTCATCTCAACTGTAAAACGTTTACTTCGAGCTCATAAGAAATCTCTTGAGGATCTTGTTGCTTTCCAGACCAACCCCAAGGACCCTTCAAGGGTGTTTTCTTCTTATTGCTATACCCACAGCTATCCCATCTCAGAAAATGGGCTTTCCAGGGGCACAGTGAGAGGGAGGAAAAGACCTAAAATCTTGGTCAGCAGTGACAAGCTTTATGGCTTCTCAAGGTCATTGGTCAGTACTAGTTACATGGTCCCAACCAAACCAATAAGAGCTTAGACAATGTAAGAGGCCAAGTAGTGTTTTGTGAATACCCCTGTCCTGACACATCTGATCACTAAAAGTTAGATCTGTGCTAAGAAAGACTAGAAAATGTAAATAATACCTCTTCAGGTAGTCTTTCTGAAATATGAGTAAATATAAAGTCATAGGGGTGGGGAGCTTGTTGAAATGGCACATTGCCAGACCATGTGTCAAGTTCAGTTTTATAGGGTTGAGGTAGAACTAGTGCCTCAGTCAGGCTTATTCCGCCGAGGAATATCTGTAGCATGATGAACATGGAAGGAAGATTCTGTACTAAATATAAAAATTCTCTGTAGAGTACTGGATGAAATGAAACTGAAAATAAAAAACAAGTCGTTTAGGAAAGTTTCCCCACATGCATCTTTTCAAGTTACCCCTTCTATTCTACAGAGGAGTTAAGTCTGCCCTATAGTCAAAAATGTCTCCCCCAAACTCCTGTAGGTATGCACGTGACACTGACAAAACAAACCTGTCTGCGGAGAATCATGTTAGGGTAGGGTCTTTGTCCAGGCTCCTTACTTTCTTCTCCAGCTTTCTTCCTCTTTTGCCAGTTAGTCTTGTGCTTGATTTGGGGAGAACACAACAGAGGAAAGCAAGTTTGTTTCTTCTGCAAGCCCTGCAATAGGGTCTGTCCATTCTTTCTTTTCTTCTCGGATGGTTATGTAGGGTTCACGCTCATTAGTAGTTATTCTTCAGGAGAGAAATTTGGAAAGAAAAAAATTAGATGATAATATGGCGATTTTAAGTGGAGGCATGCACAAAATTTCTTGAAAATCAGGTTGCGGTATGCATTCTTATTTTAGACTTGCCCCTGTTAGCATCTTCTCAATAAACAGGTGCATACACTTCCCCAAGCTGTCACTGTTGTTTATTTAGCCTGGATGCTTCAAAATCTACATCGATGATACCCAACCAGCTTGAAGCTTGACTTCCAGAAACTAGAGACTTAAAGTTTTAATGAGACTTTCTTAAAGGATAGTCCCACGGGTTTGTTGGAAGAGGATCGTATCTCTCAAGGATACTGTAAGAGTATCACATTTGTATGTTAATTTTAGTTCAACAAATAGGAAAAATGATTATGAGTAATAGCTCTCAGCTTTCAGATAGTTCTTTTCATGTTCAAAGTGCTTGACAAACATTAATTAAATCACTGGCAGTCAAATTAGATAAATATGTTTTCTGTATGTGCATAGCTGTACCTTCCATGCACAGTTTTCTAAATCACATCAGTGAAGATCAAACACTTTTTTGCCATCTGAACTTGGTTGGTTGACGCTGATTGCAAGCAACAGATAATTACTGGAAGGGCTAATCATGAGAAGAGATTATGTAAGCTTTCTTCGCTTTTAAATAAAAACATGAATTTATCCTTGTAAAAAGTACAGGATGAACCCCAGTGTAAAATGCTACTTTCTCGAGGCCAGAAGGTAACAATGGCAAAGCAAATTCCTTGCATTGCACTGTTGGAATAACTGAACCGTAATTGAAAGAAATCATTTCATCAACAGAGAGTATTTTTTATATGTCTTGGGCTACTCATGTTTTGGCCTCTTTAGCATCAAAAACAAGAAAGCTTTTCAGGCCAACTATGGTGTTGATTTCAATAATATGGTAATTATTCATTAATGCTAGGGATCCTTGGTCATTCCTGACTTGAGAAGCATTTGGGCCAGCAAATTAAACATATTAAATTTCATGATTATTTTTAGAATAACTTGCACTTTTTTTTTTCCTTCACTGAATTTAATGAAGCTTTCTGAACCATCCCAAGAGATTAACTGTTCCCGATGGACCCCCAGACGAAGTATACTCCAAATAAAAAAGAGTGCTAATAGCATTCCATCTTTGAATAACACCTAATGAATTAACACACACTACTCACCTACAACAGACAATTGGGAAAAGGCATGCACGTGCATGTGTGGGAACAACTTAGCCAGAGTCAGGCTTGGTTTCCTTGAGATGCCTGAGATGCACTCAACAATGAATGGTAGGGACTTATATTTCTCCTTCCTTTCTGACTACCAAATCGGTCTCGTCTGTTTCCAGGGGGAAAAATACTTGTTAATTGTCTCAAAATTTGCTGAAGGAAAGAACATCTTGTTCAACCAAGTTGTCTTTCCGGAAAGACTGTGTGAACGTATCACTTGGAGTCGTGATAGCTATTCACGTGGATCTCACAGCATAGTATCTGTTCTCTTTTGTAGAAGTGCTAACCTGTATGCCTAGAAGCTTAAAATCGGAGATTCTTTCCCTTCCTAATGAAAACCTGCAGTTCACTGGGATGACGTGATGTACTCAAGGTAACACTCAGAGCCCACCTGGTTTAGACACGACAGATGGCTGTAAGGGAACCATAACTGATACGGGACTCCATCTGCCTTCGTGTTTCTACTGTCAGACTCTTGCCTTATCTCAGGAATAAGGGTGAGCTTTTTCTGATTGTATTTAGAGGAGGGAGTCATTGATGGTGACTGATTTTTAGCCCAGAAACATATATAAGATATGTCTCCATGGTATATACTTGTTCTTTCTTTAGTATGGAGACAAAATATTAGACCAGGCTCGGAATGTTTAAATGGCTTTAAAAATGTAATAGCATTCCGAATGTAAAAGGCCTTAAAAAGTAAATAAAATAAAACAAAAAAAAAAAATTGTGTGTTTTGATTTGTACGGATTCTTACAGTCGAAGTTCCTTACATTCATTTTCTCACTTCTTAACACCCCGCCCTATGGAGACTCTTCTCTTGGAGGTCACACATGACATCTTTCCTGTTCCCTATACTAGCTTTCACTCAGAGTTTATTCTCCTTGACCTTTTTGCTGTATTTGACACTGTGGACTCTCCCCACCCAACACCCTCATAAATACCATCCCTCCTAAATACCCAGTAGTTGATCTCATTGACATTTTTGTCTTCTTTGCAAACCCTGCCACCAACCTTGTCTACCTCCCATCACCTCTGTTGTGGATTGTCATGCAGGCAGGCTTCCATCTGGTCCTCTCTCTCTCCTCTAATCCACAATGCCAGAGTGACTAATCTTCTAAATATCTATACTTTAATCTGACCTTAAAAATCCCTTCTTACGTACAGGGCCTGACTTTTCTCTCCTTTTTCACCTGCTTTACCTTCTTCTTGGCTCCCTACATTCCAGAAACACTTGCCTTTTTTAGTCTCAAGGACACTAAGCTTGACTGCTCCTTAGGGCTCTGTGCTAGTTTTTTCCTCTGCCTGAACTTGTCTTCTACAGGTCATCCCATGACCAGCTGTTTCTTTCATTTGAGTTATTGTTTAAATTTTCCTCAGAAAGGTCTAACCTACTCTCCTACTCATTTTTTAACTAAGATTTATTTACTTATTTGAGACAGAGAGAGAGAGAGAACTTGTGCCTGAGCGAGGGGAGGGGCAGACGGCAAGGGAGAGAGAGAATCTCAGGCAGATTCTCGGCTGAGTGAGGAACCCTGAGGTTGGGCTTGACCTTATGACCTTGAGGTCATGACCTGAGCCAAAATCAAGAGTCAGATGCTCACCCGACTGAGCCACCCAGCTGCCTCATGATCTCCTACTCATTTTGATGCTTTTGCATTTAATTTTCTTCAGAACAATTATGACTATTTGGTAGTTATATATTTATTTATTCCTCTCTGTCTCTCCCAAATAGAATGTGTACTCCCTGAGGGTAGGAGTTTTTTATGTTATGGCTTTATTTCCAGAACCTAGAACTTAGAGATGAATGAAAATCTGTTGTTTGGTGAACACTGTGGATTATACCATTTCTAATCCCTCTAACCCAATTCCTTACTGTTTTTATATAAGCACACTGCACAGTCCTCAGGTTGTTCTCACTATCCATGGAATTTATTTTCTATTGTGTCAGGTGTGTTTTGTCCCCCCCCCCACCCACCCAACCAGATTATGAGCTTCTGAAAGGGAGAGGCTTTTTTTTAAATGTTTTTCTAGTCCTCAGGCCTAGCAGAGTGCTGAGCTGCATTTGGTATGTATTTAGCAAACACTTATTGATTTATTTCTGACTGTAACATTATATACTGCACCATTGAGCACTTTTATATCAGTAGGGCTGAAACGGAAATAAAAATAGGTCGACCATAAAACACCAGCATAAGACCCATGACAGGGTGAGAGCTTTCTTTCTTACCTTCTAATTCAATTTGAGTGGCAAACTAAAGTTTTCTGGAATGAGAATGTATGTGATGAATAGGAAAGCATACCTTGGGACAATTTTTTACTTCCTTCTCTAGCAAGTGGAGAGGCTGATCACCCTTTGAGCACACTTTGAGTGCTGATCATTTCCAGCTCCAAGGTGCTCAGGTCTACATATACCATTACTGACTCTTGCTGTGATTCTAAAGTCATCCTGCACTTCTTACTGTTCTTTGATCCTGTGTATACTCACTCAACTCTTTTCCTTAGGCTTATATATGACTAACATTTCTTTCAAAATCCCCACTTGCTACGTTAGAAGTTATGGTCTCCTGTCTTGTCTTGAACTCTCTCCCCTGCCAAATTCACCCAAAATGATCTCCTATTAGATCAAATCTAATTTTCTTGGGTTCAAATTCAGGTTCTCTATGTGTGGTTCCCCCTTAACATTTCAGCTTGGTTTTCTATTGTTTCTAATATGAGCCTCCTGTTCTAATTCATCTGATCTCCTAACTTTTCCCCATTCTTAGCTTGTTTGTTTTCTTCCCTGTACCTTTGTTCAAGCAATCTCCTTTACACCAATCCAAATTCTCCACTTCCCTTAATTTACATCTATAATTTTCAGTTTAAGATTCAGATTTTATGATTGAATCCTTGGTTATTTTCCTCAGTTATTAATGGTGAATTGTTTATCTATTTGTTTTATATCTTACCTCCCCAATAATATTGTAATTTTCTTGACAATGGGGACTTCATAGTATCTGTACTCATGCACAACTCTTGGCACCTCCTAGGATGAATGTGTTTGGTTGGGACAGGCCTGGCCAGGATTGCCTGGATTATAAAGAAAAACCTTGACCAGGTGATATGGAGCTTGTGAAATAGGAATCGTGGAAACCAGTGGCACAAAAATGGCCTCTGAGAGCAATCACTTTTTAGTTAATGTCAAGTTCAATTTCACACATCACTCAGACCCTGTAGGCAAAACTGCAAAGGCAAAGACTTCTGATGTTGAGAAACTTTGGGTAATTGGTAAGTATAAGCCAGATGCTGGCAGGTCTGTGAAACAGGAAATCTGAGCCTGAATACTGGTTTCATTTCCAATTAATCTGGGTAATATTGAGCAAACAATTTACCCTCTTTGGGCTTCAATTCTTCACTTGTAAAATATAAAGTTTAGACTCCAGATGATATTAAGGACTAGATAATTCAATTATAAAATTACATGATTCTATATCTAAAGAATGAAATGGAGGCCACAGTCTTTAGAGTTTTTCATACACTTGCTCTGTGTGATAGGATTTATTAGTTTCATGTGTAGTTAGCAACTTTGCTCTCAGCTTTTGGCATTTACACTTTTCTTTTTCCCAATTTGTGTTAAAGCAGACAGACAGATGGTTTATTAGGCTTTCACATGTTTGTAATGTTGTTGTTCAATTCAACAATGGTTTTAAACTTTGAAGGTCCATGTAGAGTCCGGATTTTGTTTAGAATGGAAGATAGTTTTAACTCTTCAGTTTAAGGATAATAATGTTTACTCACATAATTTAAAACAACTTGTGGATGTAACTCCAAAGACCTAATCATTTTCCTTAATTCCTTAACTCATTTCCACATCACACCCTAACTCTTCCAAGTTGCAGTTTTAAAAGTGAAACCACCAGACTTTCAGTTACATGTACATTGTTTGCCTTCTCCTGACTCATTTAACCTACGAGCTCCTTCCAAATACAAACCCCTTTAATTCAGGATCACAGAAATCTAAATGCAGAAGGGACAAATTCCTCACTTTACAGGTAAGAAAACGAAAACTAAAAGGTCCTGGTGCTCCTTCTACTACGTAAAAAAAAAAAAAAAGAAAAAGAAAAAAAAAAGTGAGGTTAGGTTGCAGGGAAAAAACATCCAAAATTTGTGAATTTTAAGCTTTTAAATTTAAGAGTCAATACAGTATCCCAATGACAACGTAGAGACAACCATGCAGCTGAAAGATGGTGACCACTGCTATCGCTTTGCTTTGTGCGTTTTAATTCCTCCATGTGATTTTCTTCATCTAAGTGTGGACAAGCAATTGTTGAACAGCCAAAATGCATCTTAAGTGTGTGGAGGAGTCAGAACCGAAAGGACAGACAAACTGTAGGTAAAGGAAAGCGTGAGCCTGCTCAGAGGGAAGTTAGGACGCGGAAGCAAAGCAGACGTGAGAGCAGCAGCGCAGGTACAGGTGGAAGGGAACAGGCCGGCAACCCGCGGAGGCCCGGACGCCCCAGCAGGCCAGGGAGAGGAACGGAGGCAGGAAGAACCGGAAGGAAAACTGCAGGAGGAAGCCGAGGCCGACCTAGTGAGCAGCGAAGACCGTCCGGAAGAAAAGAGAAGGAGCCAATACGAGCTTAGAACAAGACTAGAGAAAGAGTACAAAAAAGCTGAAGAGGCAGAGAGGGGTATTGATGAAGAGATGGAAAGGGGGAAAGGGCGCGCGGGGGCGGGGGGAGAAGTGAAGCGAAGCCCTCGGTAGGTGAGAAGAGGAGCGGGGTCCGTGAACCAACACTACTAGGCGCGCGCGGGCGGGATCCGCGCTGACTCAGGGACCCCGCGCTCCCGCCGTCCCGACCGCGCAGTGGGCGGAGTCTTAGGCGCGTGGGCGGACCAAAGGGCGGGGCCTGCGCCTGACGCGCCCGAAGGCCGCAGCGGCCGCAGGCCGGGAGGGGCGGCGGCGGCGGTGGCGGCGACGGCGGCGGCGGGGGAGGGGCACGGCGTCAGCGCGTCGCCGGCTGGGCCGCGCCGGTGGCCAGGAGGGAGAGACAAGGAGGAGGAGGAGGAGGTGAGTAGGCTCCGGACTGGGGAGCCGCGCGGGCCGGAGGGGAGGCGGGGAGCGCGGCCCCTCCCCTTCCCTCCCCGACGCCCGCCTCGCGGGGCCGCGCGGCGCGAAGTTCCCAGAGGGGCAGTGGCGGCGGCAGCAGCGGCGGCGGCGACGGCGGCGGCGGCGCGGAGAGCCGGGGGTGGGGGGGGCGGGGCTGAGGGCCGCGCGGGCGGCGCGCTTCCCGAGCGCACGCGCTGCGTTCCTCGCGCCGCCGTCCGCCTCGTCCGTGGAGCCGGGAACACCGGCGGCTGCATTTCAGTCCTGTAGGCTGGCCATTTTCTGATTTAATTTTTTTGAGTTCTGCGCTTGGTGTGTGGTAGCTTCTAGGGACCCGGCGTGCCGCCGTCTCCTCCTGCGGCAGGCGAGGGGCGGGCTGGGGGCTCGTTCCTCTCGCGCGGGGGGGGAGTAGGGGTTGGCCCGAGTAGGCGGAGGGGCCTCCTGCCGACCACGGGACTGCGAGGCGAGGTCCCTCGCCACACGCGCCTCCGGGCCTTCCTGAGGGGAACCTTTGCTTTGCGGCCGTCCCCTTTATTGCTTTTACTTTCCTGCTCTCTCCAGCCCCTCTGCCTCTGGGTCAGCTGAAATGAAAGACCTCACTCGCCCCTTGCCCTATCCCTCCTGTGAGGATCGGACATACACTTATTTTGATCGTGATGCGGGCTAACTGTTCGGTGGAAAGGTTCTCTTCAGGCTTTTGAGTCTAGCCACGTACTCTGCCGCGAAGTTGCAGTACGCCACAATTTAACCTTTAGGCCTGAGGGAGTTCTCTCTCTCTCGCAAATACAACTTTTAGAATCTTCTGAGAACTGTACTGCATTAGATTATCTTTGAGATAATTCTTAAATTAGCGCCTCGAGGCAGTGTGATGGGAGGTTCAAAGAGAAGGCTTTACACTTTTTCCTCCACCTGTATCACCGAATGAAATGGAAAACGTTGAGTTGACGGTGATTTTCCGCGAGAGGTGGGTTTCACAGCGCAGCCCTCCAGGGGTGTGGCTCACCTTGGTGGTTTGGTCCTACCCCTGTAGGACCTACCACTACTCACTGTAGTGCTCAGGTAAAGGAGATGCTAAAAAGAAGTTCAGAATAATTCAGTAGAGCCATTTTATTGCATTCTGCTAGCCCGTTTAACCTTAAGCTAAAGCGTGGCAGTAGTTTCCTGTAGAAACCCACAGACCTACCAAGCGCTATATTGAATTTTAATTAGTGCATCCCACGTCTGATAGGAGTAGATTCTCCTTGGCTCTCACTTTCTTATACATTTTCCTTTGGATCTTGTATTTGATGAAACAGTGTTAGTATTGAGGGTTGGAGGGGTACCTTTTGAATCATGCAACTTTCTTCGACAAACTTGTAAACTGAATAAGTAAAATCTGAACCGTGATACTGAGATAAAAATCGGAAAATGAATTTTTAGCATTATCCGTTTGAGAAGTTAAGATGGCTTCTTTACTCCTGTTTTGAAATCCTGTTGACATTTTAATCTACATACCACAGAAGTACAGAAATTTTTTTTTGTAAGAGACTTTCACAGTTAAATCCAACTCCATTATTTTACAGGGAGAAATTAAAGAAAGTTTCTTGAAGATTTTCAACAGGAGTTGAATAGAACTAGTTGACTTAATTAACTGAACACTTAAGTATATAATTCAGACCTCCTCAATGAATACTTTTGTACCAAAATTTGTTTTGACTATGTTATTTTTTAAAAAGTCTAGTAATTACTAAATTTTCTTTGTTCTTTTTTCTGACTATATGCCTTAATTTGTGTTTGGACCCATTAGATACAAATGATACAGATTATTTATAATTAGGACATGCTGTAGTTTATCAGTTGAAAACAGTACTTTCCAGGTTGTTTGAAATTAGTAATTATTTTCACTTCAAGAATGTTTGTTCATATTCTTGATTCAGATAGTCTGTTTTGATTCCAGGAGATTGGCATTTTAAAAGTCTGTGTGTTTAAGACTGTGGTTTATATAACCTTGATGTTAATGAGGAAGAAAGGTGCTATACACATGTAGTAACTGAATTCCAGTATTCCCAGGCAGCATCACTTTTCTTAGTGGGCCTCAAATGCCGAAGTCCTGAAGTTCTTGCTAAACACCACAGTGTCTAGGCATTTAGTAAATAAATACTTTTTGGCTTCTGTGCACTTTGCTTGGTGGGGGCTTCGTGAAAGACCATATCTTACTCTCTCTCTCTTTTTTTTTTTTAAAGATTTTTATTTTTTATTTGTTTAACACACAGAGAGAGAAATCTCAAATAGGCAGAGCAGCAGGCAGAGAGAAGAGGATGCAGGCTCCCCTCTGAGCAGAGAGCCCGATATGGGGCTCGATCCCAGGACCCTGGGACCATGACCTGAGCTGAAGGCAGAGGCTTCACCCACTGAGCCACCCAGGCACCCCAAGCCATGTCTTACTCTATCTTTGTGTGCCTAGTGTCAAGTGTAGTGGATATTCTCTAAATGCTCGTGTTCATGCTGGTCTTATGCAAACTTAAGGTAGTTGAGTGGCTGAAGGTCATGAATCATGATTTTGTAAATTTGAAATAATTTATTTCCATTTATGTATTGAATCATATACTATATTAGGCTTAATTCCAGTATTGAAAAATGTATCAGGTAATAAATATTTCAGAAAAAATGGGGGAAAAAATTAACATTGAGGATTTTACTCTTTAACATATGTTACACTCTGTGAAATAGGGAAAATGACCATTAGTTAAATTATTTGATAGAATACCTCAGTAGAGCTAAAGTAATACAAAATTTCCGTGAAATTTTCCACTGGAGCAGTTTGACCACCATCAATTGAGTGACGCTCTAATTATTGCTGTAAGCCACATTTTAAAGTTTTGGTTTCACTTTATAAGGTGAAACATTTTTCAGCATATAGACTTTTATAAGGATCTTGACTTTTGGAGTCCAGTCTACCTTGGCAAGCTGTCCTGATAGGATATTTTAAACTGTTTTATATGGCATTCTGGTGGTATGGTAAAACAAAACAAAACAACTCAAAAACCTACTGTATTTTCTTTTTCTCTTAGGCTTATCTCCTCTTTTAATAGATCAGAATAGTGTGTTTTGTTTATTTAAAAAAATTAACAGAGGAAAATTTTCAAGCATTTCTTTTGGAAAGTACCACCACTTCACCAATTGAATAGCTTTGGAAAATAATGTTTGAACAAATGTAGGGCCAATTCCTTAGCATGATTCCTATTTGAATATGTAGATCATAAATAATAGCCTTCATAAAGACGTCTGTGGAGTACATGCATTTTTTTTCTACAACTTTATAACAGAACAATTGTATATTATAGCAGGGTGTTTATTTATAGGAAGGAGATAATTTCACATGTATCATTCTGGTTCCTTGCTAGTCCCAGTCTATGTATCCTACCCACTGCCAGTTTTACCCCTTTGACTCAGTTTTTGAATTGATTTTTAAGATTTAAAATACATTAAAATCTCCATCCCCTTCCGGAGGTGGGATCTGGAATTTTTCTGGTGCCCTGAACATTCATTGCTCATGGAAGTATGGTAACTCTCCATACTGTTGGCATGTATGCAGTTTGACTAAGATTTTCATTTTTAAAGACAGTTTACTCATCAAGAGTTTTAAAATGCATAGCATAAACATTTTAATGAGGAGTGTGTGTGAGGCATCTAGAATATTTCAATAAAGGTTTAGATGGGATTAGGATATAAATTCATTAATAAGAATCAGAGTATCTAGTCCTTTCCCCCCATACTTTTAAGGTCATACTTAAGTCATTTAAACAGATGGCTTTGTTTTTGAGTATTCATTTATAAAAGTAACCAGAGAAGCAGTTCCACAGCCTTTCTTTAGTAAGTGTTAAATAGTCCATAGAGTTGATGTTTTCTTGTGTTGTTTCTTTTTGTACTCCAGATTGTACTCCACTTGTGGACCTGAAACCTTGTCTTAACCTACTTAAGAACTCTAACCACTTGGTCATCTGACTCTCCTTGCTGTTCCCTCTTCTGCTCAGGGAGTTGGGACCTGTTCTTTTCCACAGGTGGATGGTTGGGGCTCTGTTTCAACTGAGGCAGAACTTGCAAAGCCAAGATACTATGCTACTGCCTCTAGGACTTGCACTTACTGGATTGACCCCTTATATACTGAGGATAGGCTGGCTGAGAACTGGGCTTTTTTGGCTGTTTTGATTTGAGTCCATTTTGAGGGTCAGCTTTTCATTTGCATCAGACTGTAGAACACCCTAGACTTCATCCAGTCATCACTTAGATCCCTTTCCTGTCTGTGTAGCTGTTCGATTCTTTGCCTTCTTAGCTGAGTCATGTAGTTGGTGATTTTTATCCCCTGAGTTCAGTGGTAGCTAATCATTTTCAGGTGTTTGATTTTCTACCCATGTCTTCTCAGCTTTCATTTGACCAAGGAGCTGTTGTACTTTCCCATAGCACATTTGTTCATTATTTGTCTTTCCTTCTGGACTGTAACCAGTATTGAGACTGAAACTGTGCTTTTCCTGGTGGTTTCCTCGCACTCAGTATAGTGCCTTGCACATAGCAGGTGGTAAATAAATATTAATTAATATAAAATTCATCCTATCAGTCCATTATCAGTGTGGAAAATCATTGTTCATTTGGAAATTTAGATTTCATAAAAGAAGTTTAGACATTTCGTCACCATCATTAGGACTACAGTCTGTGTATTATAAGTTATAAGCAAATCCATTTAAAAAATAGCTTCATCAGTCATCCGGGAGGGCATTTATTTCAGAAGAAAAGGTATATAATTTTCACTACGTATTTTTAGATGTTGCACATTTCAGTTTTTCTTGAGTTTGATTAACATGTGTATATAATATTTCTTACACATTGAAGTTTTATGGCACTATAAAGAAGTGAGTTTAATTGCCCTCTTTTTGTTCATTAGTAATTATATACTAAAGAGTAAATTCTCATTAAAAGGCTCTTAAATGCCTGCTCATAAAAAAGAGAGACTTCTTTGATTTTGTTGTCCATACAATCCTACTTATTGTTTTGAGGCAAGTCATCAAACTCTTCAGTAGTCTAAACCTTTAATTTGGTTTCAGAACAGTAGTCAGTCATGTATTGAATACCCAAATTACCATGTCTTTAACAAGTAATGCAAACACTCTGTATTAACAAGGTAATGACCATAACTTTTCTTGTAGAAATTCTCGTGCTAATTTTTTTTAAAGAGGACTTATTGAACTAAATTTCTTGTGAAGGCCAAAATCTCATACATTTAATGATGGTGGAGTGTATGTGTTTGTGTAGAGAGGAAGGGATGGTATTTTTTTGTAGTGGTATTTTTAAGTGGACAGTTTACTAATTATGTTGAGGTAACATTTTACAACTCTAAAAGGAAAACTTCAATTATCTGAATGAAATGAGGTACATGAAATTAATTCAGATAAATGGGGGAATCCTTAGTGTAAATGATGCATGGCAAGAGACATGACCTCAATCTTGATTTTTTTTTCTATATATCTGTCAGCTGCTTTTACATTACTAGATTGTGATTCTTTTTCTATGATGGGAGGAGGTAAAATTTGCTCTGTAGTTTTTTTGTTTTTTTTTTTCCCCTTGCCATAAAGGGAATCCAGAATGTGGTATTCTGTGACAAGTATAATTGCTCACTTCTTGTCTGTGCTGCCCTGCCCTTTTAGGTGGTATACCACAGCCTTCCATTTTGTCACCTTCCTGTCAAATGTCAGATGTGTGTGTGCGGATTCCTTGAGAATACAGTTTGTTTGAAACTAAAACCACAGTCTTCTGTCCAATCACAAGATGTTTATCCTTCCTAAAAGTTGAGTTACTTCAAGTTAAGATGAATCTGTCCCCTTAGGGTTTAATATTAAGAAGTATCTAATGATGTGGGACCTTAAAATAGCAATAAACACTGGGGCATAACCCCTGGCTTTTATGGATCCTTACTTGAAATGACAATTTTGCTGATTGATTAGAGTTTAGGAAAGCTTTAGGAAACTGATTTCTGCTGTCATTTACTATATTTTCAGTATTCCTGGGCTCCTGGCATCTGAGAACTGTTGTGTAAAGAGTAGTCTTTGTATCTGTGATGACATTTTCCTCTAGGCATTTTTTTGTTTTGTTTTTAAACAGAGGTGGGGTTATCTCAGCTATAGAGGTGTGTGCTGCCACCTATTCTTTTTTTCTGCATTACCTGTCGATGTTTTACCTACAGAACCTGAGAATGGGTCTCTATTTTCAGCCTGTATCATCTTCCTTTTTGTCTCTTGGTCTTTGAGAGACAAGATGATTCATATCTTGATTGCCTTGGGCAAAGTGGATATGATATCAGCAAGCTCTGTATCCAGACCTTGTGAGCAATTCCTAGGTCATTGCCCAAGACTTTCTTAAATACATGCAGGCAGTGTGATTGAAGAGTTTAGGCTTCAGGGTCAGTCCAGACTGATTTCAGTCCTCTACCATTTATGAACAGCATGCTTTGGGGGAAGTTAGTTTTCTGGGTTTCACTTTCCTTAGAATAATCTTAGCTGGATTGATTTGTTGTCCTATGCAGATAAGGGTTTAGTGAGTTTGTGAACTGTTTACCTAGATCATGGGCTATTTTAAAAGAAAGTAGGTTTTGTTCTATTTGAAGACAGAGATAATCAAATTAGTAAAAAAAAATTACAAATAGCAGTCTTGCTTAGTTGAGATTACAACTATGTAGGACTTGGAACCATTGAATTATTTATATATACAGGGTATTCTCATATGTGACATAGGCAAAATATGTAGCATACTTGTTGAATTAAGACAGACTTGGATGATCAACCACTTGGATAACCTTGGGCAGGGAATTTGACCTTCTTGACTCAGTTTTCTTCTGTAAAATGGGTAATAAAAGTGTCAAGAATAATAAAGGATGAAAAAAGGTTAGTAAGTCATTATAAAGGCTTAAGAGATGAAGTAAGTAAAGAAAATACTTAGTAATGCCTGAATCCATAAGTACTGATAGCTGTTATTGTGACCACAAACAAGTTACTTCCCCTTTCTCTACCTCAGGTGTCTTCCTCAGTAGCATGAATGTTATCAGAGAACTAAGATAGTTATGAGGATTTAATGAGGTAATACATGTAAGTGCTCATTATTTGTTAATTGGTATTGTTACATTATTAATACAGTTCCAGAATGAATTGGACCAATTTTGAGTTAAAATCAAGGAATTTGTACAGATATTTAATACTTTTTTAAATATAATTCTTATGTTGGGGAATATTTATTATGCATTTGGAGATGGCAAATTACCATTTATAGCTTTTAGTGTTTCCTTAAGATAATGGTTCTTAAATTGTGATGTGCAGACCCATATAGGTCACAAGAGCCTTTAAGGGGATCTGTGAGTTTCAGACTATTTTCATAGTAATGCTTTTTGCTATTTCCACTACTTTGACATTTGCCTTGCTGATACTAAAGCAATGGTGGGTAAAACTGTGGACATCTTAGTACATATTAAATCTCAATGGCACAAAACTTTACTAGTAATCATTGTATTCTTTACTACCATGCTTTTCTAGTAAAAAACAAAACAAAACAGAAATGCCAGTTTCATTGAAGAATGTCATTGATGAAGCAGTAAAAACAATTTTATTAAATCTTAATCCTTCAGTATACTTTGTTTTAATATTCTTTGTGATGAGGTAGGAAATATGCAAAAAACATTTTTTTGCTGTATATCCAGAGTACATTGGTTGATCTAAGGAAAACCCTTCTGTGACTTTTTTTTTTTGAGTTGCAAGCTGAGTCATATTTTACATGAAGCATCATTTTTACGTATAATAATGACTACCAAATTATGATCATTTAGACTTAGATATTTGGCAGTCATTTTCTTGAAAATGAACAAAGCAAATCTGCCACTTCGGGGAAAACAACTGATAATCTTTGTTGCCAATGATAAAATTTGAGATTTCAAGTGAAAATTAAAATTTTGGAAAACTTTTATCACCTGCTGTGCCCTTGACAGCTTCCTAATACTTCAAGTTTTTTCTGATGAGATGGGTGGTGATATTAATGAAAGTGAGGTTTTGCTGTGGTATTAATTAATTAATTATGTCAAAATTTGGAATATAAACATAGTGTAAGACACCAATATTTTCAAAGCAATCAGTGTTATAAAATTGTGGGTAAAAGACCCTTACAAAAAGCAAGTAACAGAGAAACAGAGTTTCTGTGATAATAGGTTCTGTATAATAGATGACTGTTAAACTCCAACTTGTCAAGTTTTGGTGTAGTATCAAAGAAGTATGTTCACATTTATCTGAAAAGGCTATAAATATTAACATATAATTCCTTTTTTCATATCACAACAGATTGAATATAGAAGCAGGTACAAGAATTCATCTGTCTTCTATTAAATTAGACATCCAAGAAATTTACTTTTTTTTTTTTTTAGGAAAGTACTTTTTCATAATGTATGTTATTTGTTATATTAAACATGTCATAAAATTTTAAAATGAGTTAATGTTTACATTTTCTCATTTAATTTCTAATACAGTAAATATTAATAATTATGACTCACATTAACTAGAATTTTCAAGAGTTCTCAGTATTTGAGGATACAAAGGAGTCCTTTTACTAAAAAGTGTGAACTGTCCCCTAAAGGGAAGGAGACTAAATTTGTCAAATGAGTAAAGTTCTGAAGTTTTTAATCTTCTGAGTATTCCTTTGGGATATGGACTGCATGCGTCTACTTTTTTTTCCTGGTAATAAGGGTATGTTGCTGTACTCTGTCATTCCCCAAGTAGGCATAGGGTTCCTATATGTATTGTTGAAGATTTCATTTTTATTAAGATTGATGTGGTTGCTACTCAGAATTAAAATATGGTTAATGGTCATTTCAGTCAGCCTCTTCATTTTTGATACTACGCATTTGTGTTAGAACTGTTTATGCAATTTTCAGAGTTGTTCACGGTGGCATTCTATTTCAGGATTATAGTGAAATTCACTTTGCTGAAAATAAATTGCCATTTTCTTTGAAGTCTTTACGTGAGGCTAATCTGTCTTGCCGTAAAGTCTTCCTGACATTTCACAGCTATTTTTTAGTACAGTCAGTCTACAACTTATGAATGTGTTTGTAAATTAATTATTTGCAGCAATACAATATGAATTACAGATTAGTTCTGTAGTACCACTAATAGTAGCCTCATTGTGGACTATTGACATGTTTTTTGGGGGGAATTATATTTTCAGTGCTAGAAATCTAACCAAATACATTTCTCCACTGTAGTCAGATAGTGGCAAGAAACCCTTCTTTTTCCCTTACAATAGAACTGGGGTTGTTAAAACTTTGATTGAAGCAAGACAGACAGTCTGAGGCAGTGTTCAAGAAACACAGATATTTTGAGCACTCCAAGTGGGTAAAGGGTAATGGATAGCACTCTCAGATGAAGCAGATCTAGAAACTTTGGGCTAACTAGGCGATGATGAAGGGAAAAAAGGGAAGGAATATTCTGAGTCCTGCTTGGGGTGAATATATTCACTTTTGGGGCAATTGCTAAAAAGTATGAGATGCTTTAACATGGATATTTCTAGGATGGGAAATCCATCTATATAGAGGTTTGTCTTGTGCTCTTATGATTGGTTATTGTATGAACTGAGCTCAAGAAACAGAATGAAGGTTCAGTTGGGCAGGTTAATAAACTCATGGGTTTGTAGTATATGAGTTTGCATGTAAAAGGAAAATCTGTGATTCCAGGAGCATTCATGATCAGGAGGAGTAGTGGAGGTTGGAAGAATGTTGGAATATGAAAACTGTCCACGGGGCCCAAACAAATTCATGTTACAGGATGCTTGTTAATAAAGCAGGGGTGGAACTAGCTATCAGCCAGCACAGATCAGTCAATGACTACTATGACTCAGTGTACTACTCTAGGATCTCTAGCGGGAAATAGAATTTTAAGACTGGTATTAGTGCAGAAAGCTTGTTATGGAGAATGGTTAATATAAAGCAGAAATCCAGAACCAGGAGAACTTAGGGATACAGAAGAGGCCAGTGTTGTAGAAGTATTTGATTTTGAAACTGAGCTTCTTGCCTTCTTCCTGCCCAAGGGTAATAATTGATTCCTTGGATTGAGGCAAGGCTGAGCCAAAGTGGAAAGCAAAGTAACTATAGCTGTCTACACTGGAATGACAGACCTACCCAGAAATATTTGTTAAAACAAATATATGAAAGTAAGGGAAGGGAACAACTGGGTCATTGCACCTCAGGTTCTTGATAAAACAGACACTAGGTGTCCTATTAACCTACCTACTTGATATCCTCTAGATCAGGGGTTGGCAAACTTTTTTTTTTTTTTTTTTTTTTTAAAGCACCAGAGAGTAAAGATACTCCTTTTTATGGGTCATTTAGTTGATGTTGCACCTACTTAAGCAAGTCTGCCATTATAGCATGAAAGCAGACATAGAGAATGCATAGTTGTGGTTCCAATAAAATCTTATTTGTGGAGACTGAAATTGAATTTCATGTAATTTCACATGTCACAAAGTATTAAGTCTTTAAAAAAATTTTTTTTTCAACCATTTATAGTTTTAAAATCTATTCTTAGATCATAGCCATGATCTAAGAATAGGTAGTGGGCTGAATTTTGGTTCATGGACTGTAGTTTGCTGACCCTTGTTATAGTCAAATAAATCACTGTCAGTTATAATGCTGAAAGCTTAGCATTACTGAAATATATATCTCTAGGACAATGCTGTTGGTGACACTGTCTTGTTTTATAGGTGACACTGATGATAAAAATCCCTTCAAGAATTTAGATGTGACATCTGCAGCAGGTTCAAATCTCTCAGCTATAAGACAAACTGGATACTTCGTAAAGATTTTCATCTGTTATGCACAGAGCCAAAAACCGTTACTGAAATTGTCTGGGTGAGCTGCCTGCTGGGTCCAGTGATGCACTAGTAGACAAAGAAGTTGAAAGAGAAGGATGGCATGTTCTTTGGATGACTGGCAGATTGTGACACCAAAATGGCATCAAGCCCTACTATGATTCCAAGGACTTCATGATTAAATAAATATGAATTTTTTTTAAATTTCTATTTTTTGGTTGGGAGGGCATAGTTGAAGTAAATTTGATCTTTACTTGGGGAATGTGTAATGTTTTATCATTCCATGATGATACATGGTAATTGCTTGGTAATCAAACTTCAAAGGTTCTGTCTGTATGGAACTTATGTAGTTACCACCTTTTAGTGTTGGATTCTTTTACTTTAAGGGAACTATGGTAAAGAAAAACATCTGTTGAAACTAAAGAAAATTAACCTAAAAAGGTTAATTTAAAGACTTAATCATTTTTATAAGAAAGTTTTTGCTTTGGGGGATTTCTTGAAATTATGCTGTCCTACAGCATATATAAAATATGTTTCTAGGGTGCCTGGGTGGCTCATTCGGTTAAGTGTCTGACTGTTGATTTCAGCTCAGGGCATCATCTCAAGGTTATGAGATTGAGCCCTGTGTCGGGCTCACATTGGGCTTGAAGCCTGCTTGAGATTCTCTCCTCCTCCTCTGCCCCTCACTCCCTCTCATCCTCCCCCCCCCCCAAAAAAAAACTCTGTTTGCAAAAATCTACTGTACCCAGAATTTTCCAAGAAAACATTCTTTTGTGTAGGCTCTTGAACTCAACAGTCAAAAACACACTATATAATACTAGGTGCATAGAACAGTTGAATTAAAAAATATATCTTAGGACCTGTTAACTAAATTCACTTAAAATGATTTAGAGAGCAGGTGTGAATTGAAAATAAACCTGTATTTTCTAAGCCACTGAATCACAAGAAAACTGGAACATCAAAGTATTCTCTGAACCAAATCAATATTTTATTTGGTTAGAGCTGCTGCTTTTAGTATATGTCTGTTTATTCCAGTTGTAGAGGATTTGAAAGCAGTTCTGGGAAATGAAGTGGGTGGATTTTCAATGTTGAATCCCCTCCCCTTTTTTTTCCAGTGAATCTTCAACATTTTTTTTTAATCTTAGCATTCAACAAAAACTCTGGCATCCCAGTATATAAAACATAGATTACATTTTATATAGTTCATGTAGCTCATCAACAAACAGAAAAAGATTCCCTCATGACTTACCTTGAAAGCTGTTCAGGGCATATATTATTCAGGGCATATACTGTTTTATTCAAGGCATACACTATTCAATTTGTCAGTGTGCCACTGCCACTACTGCCAGAGTGCAATGCAACTAACATAGCCATCCTGCTAGGAAAAAGATCTGTGGGTTGCTGAGTAGTGGAAGTTACACACATCTAATTTACAAGTCAGATTAGAGATCAGAATCAGACGATAGCTTTATGTGGAATTGATTTCATTTCATGGTTTTTAAGCTATTTTTTCATTGAAAGCAGTGTCTATAACTGAAAGACAGGTGTGGTGTAGCATTTAAATGCCTTAAACTCTTGAATCTGGAATGAAAGGGATATTCTTGTAGATGCTCAGATCTTAGAACTCCGGGATTTTAAAATAAAATGCTCTTGTCATCCATTTATGGTGCCATAATTAAACTGCCCTATGGATTTTATTTGGGTTAATATTAATATTTGGAAAACTTTGCCATTGTCAGATATGAGGCACTTTAGGTAAGACAGTTGTGTGTGTGTGTAAGTAAGTACCAAACAGCTTTTTACCTTATAAATTAGACATATCTAATAAAAATTATGTGTGGGTTTAACACTGATAACCCATTTAAATAAGGAATTCCACTGTGGCCTTCTGGAAACCTATGAGGGGGAACACTATAAATAGCAGTTTTTTTCAAATCAGATTTTAAAAAAACTACATGGAAGAATGCATAATCATAGCTTGATAGGTTGCAGTTACTCTTAATTTACCTGTTCTTATTGAAATTGAGCAGACGTGTCGTAAAAATATTAAAAAAGTTCATTGCAGAAAAGGTGCTTTTGGAATTTGAGAATATAGTGGCAAAAAAAAAAGTGTTAATCTTTTAGATTGAACCAGTAATTCATTTATTTGAGTGTAATCAGGAGAAGAAAATCCAGGTGTTTAAAACTAGCTTTGTATCAGTGGTTAAAATTATGTTTAGTTTTATTCTTCCTCAATCCCCATATGATAAGTTCTCATGAATGGGTTTCTGAGATAAAACATTCAGATTTAGAGGGTTTTGAGAATTCATCCATTACATTATTTTTATCCACTGGTTGTTTCACATAGGACCTGTTTGTGATATTTACAGGACATGAGGAAGACTGTGATTCTGGCTTTCGTGGACTTCAGAAAAAACTTTGAAGAAAGATTAATGCCAGGTTAGGATGTAGTAGGCATATACTACTGTGTTAATTTTAGTAGAGCAATGACTATTTAGATGGATCCTTCCCATGTTGCCTTGGCCCCTAACTTCATAATCCACTGGCTAAAGCTGCTTTTCATTAAGGCAAGTGAGAGGCAGTTTTATGAATGGAGAAAGTGAGGCTATTCTAGATATTGGGAAACTAGTGGAATGTAAGGGGAGAATGAGATTGTAAATATGATAGGCAACAAGATCATAGATGAACGCTCTGTTTTTGGATTGACAAGGGTGCTAGAGAAAAGGTATCAGTAGAGTAGAGTGGTTTATTATGTACTGTTTATTGAAAGCCTCCTGTTTAGTAGGTCTTGACTAAGATACTTTGTCTCAGTTTTAATTCTTTCCATAACCTTGAAAGCAAGTGCAATTATCCCAGTTTCCTGATGAGGAAAGATACTAAGGGGTATATCCAAGGTCTTAGAAGTAAAAATAGAGTCCCACATTGTGTCTTACATTGTATAGATGCCTTTTCTGTCAAGTTATTGTCTGATAAATGAAGAAATAATAAGTAATCTGAAAGACCAGCATATAGTATGGGAAGATTTTAGGGTTAATGGCTTTTAACATAAATGACTCCATGTTGGTGTTGTGGAAGGTCATTGGAGCCTCCTTGGAAAGCATTGAGACAGTACATTTGCAAATATTGTATCTGGACTCTAGAATGCCAACTAATGGGTTACCTTTAATATTAGTGTAATATTATATAGCTGTGTTTTCAAATGTAAGTGATGTCATGATACAAAATCTGTATATGAAAGGTGGGTGATAATGAGCTGCCACAGTAACTAACACAGATAAGCTGGATTGGATTAACTTCAGATAGATTGTGTACAAAAATGTTTCAAAGAGGGTTGGTTTAAGCAGTCTGATTTAGTCTAAGGCGACAAACAATTTGGGGTGTTGGGAAAAACAGTGGAAAAAAGTCACGAATCCCATTAAAATGAGCACCATGGGTGTTTACAGGCTTTACAAGTAGACCTGGACAGCCCATAACCAAGCATCATCTGCTTGGAAAGGACACATTCAGTCACTTGGTTAGGAACAGTGCCTTAGCAGCAGTATTTTTCAATGAATAAAAGACAACAGTGGTAGGGCTTTGGAGTCAAACTATCCAACTTTTTTCAGGTATAGGGTAAAATCATAAGGAATCTTTGCCTTTGTCATTCATTGGTAATTTAGGAGGTTAAAAAAAAAAAAAAGGCACAGCCAAGATGGCAGCATTGTCAAGTAGCTTAAGTATGAGTACTTTGGCCACCTTCGTGAAGAATGTGGTATTGAAGACAGGAAAAAAGTGGTTGAAATTATTGAACTCAAGATGTTAGAATGCAAAATAATTTAGTTGCTTGAAAATACAGGGAAAAAAGTAGGAAATAAAAAACAAAGGGCAAGAATTAAGGAGGGCTCTTTGAGAGTAAAGTGGTTGTATAATATTCCTACAGTTTTTAGTCAGGGGGAAAAATTGGTGAGAGAGATCAGGAAAGTGATTTAGAAATAGGTGGTACTGAATTAGGGAAGTAAGCTCCTCAAAGATTGTTAGTAGGCAGAGAAAATACGGGGTAGCTGTGTTTTCAAATGTAAGTGATGTCATGATACAAATGACATTTGTATCATTTTCCCCAAAGTGATATTTAACATGAAGTTGCATTCATATTTTATGGTAGTCAAAAGTGACCACCTGTTTTAGGTCATTTGACCTCCCAAGAAAAGACATGCTGATTACTACCATTCATTCTGTGAAAGCTAATGAATGTTTCTATAAGCTAAAATTATCCATGTACCTGTGACAGTGGGTAAACACTTTGGACTTCGATTTGGGTTTTAGAAGCTTTTTTTTTTTTTAGAAGTATTTACTACATTTTCAGCATTCACTAAGGGATTAACATTTTACATTAGCTGGTTATCGTTGGCATAACTATGGTATCAGATGTGATTTAAGTCACCTTAATTGGATATAATTTGTATACAAAAATGTACTCATTTTTAAGTTAGTGAATGAAGTTAAACTGATGAATTTTGACGTATGTATCTACTCATATAATTACCCCTCCCCATTCAAGATACAGAACATTTAAAATCCCCTAAAACTGCCCATATACCTCTTTCAGTCAGTCCTTCCTTCTCCTCACTGAAGACAACTAGTTTGCAGTTTTTATTTTCCTTAGATTGGGGAACTTTTTCTTGAAATTTACCTGGATTCATAGAGTATATACTGTTTTGTGTCTGGCTTCTTTTCCTCAACATAGTAGTTTGGAGATTCATCCATATGTGTATTAGTGGTTCATTCTGTTTTGCTGCTGAGTAATGTTATGTTTTACTGCACTTTGTTTATCCATTATTTTGTTAATAGACATTTGAATTTTTTCCCCTTGTTTTTGACTATTGTGAGTAAAGCTGCTTGCCATAAAAAAGGTTCTTCTATGAGTCTTTTTGTGGGCAGTATGTTTTAATTTCTTTTGATTAAATTCCTAAGAGTGGAATTGTTCTGTTATAGGATTGGTATATGTTTTAACTTTAGAAGCGTGTATATAATTTTATATGTGTAACTTTTCCAAACTCACTCCATTCATAGCATGCATTTTTAGTTCATATCTGTAAATCTTTGTACTTTGTACTAGTTGAGGATACTGGTTTGTACTAAATGGTTTCTCTAAGCAGAGAGCTTTCTGGAATATTTTTCATGTAGTAATTGAAATCTAGTAAATAGTTTTATGATATATTTATTTTTTAAAAAATCATAAGTTACAGTGTATCTAATATTGACTTAAGTAGATTTGTAATTATCAACTTGGTTTGTTGTGCAGAATTCTAAATTTTCATTTCTTCATAAATAGCATATGTTTGAATTTTGAAGTGTGCATTCTTCATTTTATGTAGTGGCTCTTCATTAAATATATATATATATATATATATAATTAAATGAGATATTTGATATATGAATAATAAACTAATCTACTACGGTAAAATTTAAATGACCAAATGAGGAATCTCTTTCCTTTTTCTTGATCTCTTTTGTCAATAGCACTGCCCTTCCTATTTTGGTAAATCCTTATTTCACATTGGTTGCTTAAAATGAACGGTCCCTTATATTAGGTAAGCAATAGCCGTAATGTAGGGGAATTGCACCTTGGATAATAGCATGATGACCAGGACTTGTTTGTTTCAGGATTTTAGCTCTAGCTCCAAAGCTGAAAATAAAGGTTAACAACTATTCTTGCCTTCTAAGTAGGAATGTGGGACTTAGTTAAAGAGAATAGAAGTGTAGCACCCACTTCCCTTATATAACAGTAATTAGAAAAGAGAGGAGTATTATTGGTGTCATTCAGATGAAGAATTGTTAATCTATTGAAGTTAGTTCTGTGACCTTTTCCTGTTTTTCCCCCAAAGGACCTTTTGTTCCCAGCCCAGAATTTGGGTGTGTCTGCTGGATGTGTAGATTGGTATTTTACATCTTGTCTGGATGTTTAATGAGCCACAGAATCTTGTGTCTTTTATTGCAGTAGCACCTTCCAGAGAGATACTGAGGGAGCATTCCTGAACATAGACTCGTTTCTGGAGGGAAGATCTGGAGGGGAGGAGGATAAATGGAGTCAGTGAGATGGCATATTGAGTGAGAAGATAGTAATGGAAAGAGCTGACATTTGTCTATATGGTATGGTAAGAAAGCATGAGGACTTTCTTTCTTTTCTTTCTATCGTGGATCAAGTGGACACTATGGGACTTAACCAGGTTAGAGTTATCTTGGCGGTTACTAGCAGGGAGAGCTTGCCATATGAGAGGACTGTGGGTAGGATAGTAAAAAGTCAGTCTTAGAATGTACCCCTGTACCAAGAAGTTATTATGCAGTTATTGGAGGGGCCAGCCTCTTAGGCTTGCTGTAACTTAGAGGTTAAATGCTGCTGTGAAGACCAGAAATATACTGTCTAAACTGGGTGCCTTTGAGAAAGAGAAGGTATTATCAATAATTATTGCAAGGATAGCATCATTCTCCTTCATGGCCATCCAGTAAACCCCCATGGATGTAGGCACACAGGGCGTTTGTACCTCTTCTGCCTGTCCTGATTTATGGGAACTAGAAACTTGAGGGAGGAAGTGGAGAAAATTGAAAGAGTCAGGAAGAATATTGGAAAAAAAAATGGATTATGTTCTTTCTCTTGGCTGGCCTGGGGTTGGGGTGGGGTTGTATGTATACTCTTTGATTAAGATATGAAATTGAAGATTTAAATTGGACTGGAATGTGTTGCAATACTAGAAAGTGATTGAGAAGCAGGATTTATCTGGGACATCATGGAGAGATGGGAAAGTGCGAACTGGAAGAGTACGTTTAAGGTGATGGAATTAAAGCGTATCTCCTGTTAAGTTCTATTTATTTGGTCATTTTCGTAGTTTAATAGGATTTTAAGCTAAACAAACCTTCAGTTTTTACCTACAATATGATATGTGAGGTATTGTGTTCAGCATTTTAGGGAAGGCAAAGATGGCTAAGATTTTCTGCCCAGAGGGATCTTCTGTTCAGTGTATAGAGCTAAGTGATCCATGGTGGAATGACCTAGGTGCTCTAGACATGTAAGTGGCAATGATGTGGGAACATGGAAACAACTAAATGCTGCTTGCATTCAGGTGGGCTTTGTGGTCCAGACTGAATTTGGCCTGGGCCTTGAAGGAGAAGGGGATCAGCTGGGAAGAAAAGCATTCTAGCATGAGGTAATAATCAAGACATGGAATTGGAAATGAATAGACACCTAGAAAGAAATAATGCTCATTCCACATTGAAAATTTTACATTTTAGAAAATGGTTTTAAAGCACTAGTTAAGCGTGTTTACCCATGTTATAATTCTGGTTGAAGTATAGTATTCTTATATGTCATTTTTGTATTTCCTTAGTAATGGCACAAAATGGTGTCTATCTTTTTGAGATATAGTGTGGAAATGTTATTCACTTTAAAACCTAGATGGTTATAAGCATCCAAAACTAAACTTCTAAATCTAATCACAGTCTATTACTTTCCTTGATTTAAAACAGTAAAATGTAGAGAAGATGATAATTTTTACATATGATCTTAAGAAGCATTTGGCAGTGCAATTAGTTTCATAACAAGTGATTGTTTTTTAAAGCCTTCCCAGAATAAGAATGAGTATCTTGATGCTGGTGTCACTTTTAAATAGCTATGGTTCCAGGAATGTGTCTGTTCACGTTGTTATCTTAAATACACACCTTATCTATCCATATTGCTGTACTTCAGATGTGAAAGTAAAAATAAAGGTGTGAAGTGCCTAGCAGACTTGTATGGATTTATGTAAATCAGAAAACATACAAACAATCCATTAGTGCTGAGGCCTTAATGTATTAAATTCAAGTATGGACTATTTCCTGAAAGTCTTACACACACACACACACCCTCATACCCAGTGATTGACTTTGTAAAAAAAAAAAAAATAGTGAAAATCTGTAATTTATAAGAGGTTTTTTCCTCTGAACTCCTGACACCTATCCAATTGTGATACCTCCATATGGATATTTAAAGGTATTTAAATAGAAAATGCTCAAAACTCAACTATCTTTTTACTTAAACTTGTTTCATTTTTAGTCTTCCCCATCTTAGTAAATGACATGTTTATTCCTGTTACTCAGACCAAAAACCTTGGAGTCCTGTCTCTTCTGTCTTCATATCCATACCTCAGTTAGTAGTTCATATTGCTTTACCATCAAAGTAAGGTAGAATCTGAATTTTACCACCTCTCAGCACCTCCACTATCACGTGGTTCAAGTCATTATCATTTCTTATTGGGTTATTTTAATACCTCCTGACTATTTGCTCAGCTTCCTCTTAAAATCTTCAACCCATAATTCAGCAGTTCAGTTTAGTCTCAGTGCAGTAGCCAAAATAGTCACGGTTAAAACGCAAGTTAAATCCTGTCATTCTTCAATTAAAAGCATTAGTCCCCTTTCTTTCTCAGTGTAAAAGCTAAAGTCTTTGTAGTATCCTATGAGACTCTACATGATACCGCCCCATCTGCATCCTCATTTGTTGACTGTCTTGTTCAGGGCTCTCTATTTACACCTGACACCATGTTGTTTCTTGAATCGTTGACTTCAGAGGCTTCACATTTATTTTTCCCTCTTTCTGGAATGCTATTCCTACCGGTAACTTCTTAGCTTTTTTTCCTAATCTTTCTTGGACCTTTACTGAAATGTTAATTCTTAGTGAGACCTACTTTGATCATCTTATTTAAAATGTCTCCCAGCCCCCAATTGCTTTATTTTTTTCTGGTTGGTACTTTCCCAGTCTATCTTACTGTCTGTTACTTTTACTTTTTTATGATCAGTATTTCCTCTTAGGATGAAAGCTTGATGAGGGCAGGGTATTCAGTTTTGTTTTACTACTTATTAACACAGTAGGAATCATTCCTGGCACATAGCTGGTATTTAACATATAATTGAGTGAATGAAAGATAATAAAAGACTGCCTTTATAGGGGTTAAACCTGACTAAAACTAGATGTGCCCTTTACTGGCATATTCGGTTAGTGATGCTATTCCCAGATGTCTAAATGCTACTTTAAAATTTTTAAATCAAATGTATTTGGGGTATTTGCATATAATAAAACACAGTTATTTTAGACATACAGGTCAATGAGTTTTGACAAACATACCTTGTAACTACTACTATAACGAGGTAAAGAACATTTCTGTCACCTCAAAAAGTTCCCATGTATTCCTTTACAGTCATTTTTTCCTCCTTTGTTGTCATTTCCAGGCAACTATTGATTTGATTTTTGTCACTATGAATTAGTTCTGCCTGCTCTAGGGTTTCACATAAGTAGGAGCACACATTATGCATTCTTTTCACCATGAGGTTTTTGAAGTTTATTTCTATGTTATTGTATATCTTAGTAGTTCCTTTTCATTGCAAGTAGTGTGCATTGTGAAAATGTGCCACAGTTGACCTGTACATGGGCATTGGGGGTGTTTCAAGTTTTTGCCTATAAAAAATGATGCTACTATGAATGTTCACATACAAGTATTTATGTACCTATGCTTTAATTCTTCTGGGTTAAGTAACCCAGGAGTAGAATTCTAGTGTCCCCTGGTAAAGTGTGTGCTAATTTTCTAAGAAACTGCTAGACTGTTTTCTAAGTGATTGGACCATATTCCCCAGGAGGGGATGAAAGTGCTAGTTGCTCCACATTCTGGCTAGCACTTGACACCATTCTAGCATTCTTTTAAGTTCAAACATTGTCCTGAGTGAGTAGTTTTATCTCATTGTGGTTTTAATTTGCATTTCTCTGATTGTTAGTGATGTTGATCTTTATTTATTTACTTATTGGTCATTTTATCTTTTGTGAAGTATCTGTTCAGATCTTTTGATGATTTAAAACAAACTGGGATTGTTTTCTTTTTATTTAATTATAAGGGTTTTTAACATACCTGGATACTAGTTCTTTGTCAGATATATTTCTTCTTGGTTTGTAAATTGCTTTTTCTTTTTATTGATAATTTGTTTTGAAGAGCAGAAATAAATTAATTTTAAATTAATCCAGTTTATCAATATTTTCTTTTTTTCCCCTTTCCTTTCCTTTCCTCCTCCTTTTTTTTCCTCTTCCTGAAAAGCTTTAGTTAACTACAGGTTGTGAAGATTTTCTCCTGTGTTTTCTTCTTAAAGTTTACAGTTTTAGCTTTTACATTAGGTCTCATTTGGAGTTAATTTTTTGTATAGAGTATGAGGTAAGGATCAAGGTTCATTCTTTTCCATGTTTAGTTGTTCAAGAAACAAGTGTTTCTTGAATTCAGGAAACACTTGTTTCTTGAACAACTAGACAGTTTCAGAAACTGTCTTTTCTCCTTTGAGTTAAAGAAAACTTTTGTTAAAAATCACATAATTGTATAAAACGTATGGATCTTTTCCTAGACTCTTAAATTAATCTATATGTTTATCATGCCAGCACAACGATGTTTTATACTGTCTTGAAATCAGTGGTGTAAATTCTTTAATGTTGTTTTTTTGAAATTGTTTGGATCCTCTTAATCCTTTCCATTTCCATATTGATTATAGAATTAATTTGTACATTTATACAAAATACCTCTAGGAATTTTGATTGGCATTGCATTAAACCGATAAATTTTGGGAGGATGAATTTCTAAACAGTGCTGAGTTATTTCAACCCACAGACATGGTATATTTTCACTTTTTTATTCTTTAATTTCTCCCAGCAGTGTTTTGTAGTGTTTATTATGCCAGTCTTTGATGTCTTTTGTTAAATTTATCCTAAGTGAATAGGATATGAATTGTATTTTTGGATGCTATTGGAAATGTAGTTAAAAGAAATTTTATAGTTGGTCATTGTTAGTACGTAGAAATATAATTGATTTTTATATGTTGAATGTGTATCCTGGTACCTCATTTATTCATTAATTTTTTTCACTTTTGTATGGGACTTCCTCAGGATACTTTTGTAAATGATTGCGTTAATTACAAATAAAGAGTTTTGTATCTTTCTTTCCAATCTTTATGTCTTTTCTTTCTTTTTTAATATACTTACTAGGACTTACAATGCATTAAAAAATAGAAGCAATAGAGTAAGCATTCTTACCTTGTTCCTGGACATAGAAAACATTCAGATTTCCACTATTATGTATGCTGTTAACTGCAAATATCTTTATAAATGACATATATCAGGAAGAGAAAGTTCCCTTTTATTTTTAGTATGCTTAGAAGTTTTATTATAAATGAATGTTAAATTTTGTCCTATGATTTTTCTGTAACTACAGAAAGAATCATTTAGTTTTTCTTTTTAAATTTATTAATTTGATATATTGGCATTGGTTGGTTGGATCCTATAATCAACCTTTGCATTTGAAAGCCCCATTTGGTTATGATGCATTCTCATTTAATATCATGCTTAATTTGATTTTTAATATTTCTTAATGATTTGGAAATGTTTATGAGGGATATCTTTTTCGGGGGGTAGTGTTATGGACTGAATATTTGTGTCTCCCCAAAACATATGTGTTGAAGTCCTATGTGATGGTATTTGGAGGTTGGATCTTTGGAAGGCAGTTAGGTTTGGAAGAGGTCATGTGGGTGAGGCCCCCATAATGGAACTAGTGTCCTTATAAAAGGAGGAAGAGACCCAGAGCTTGCTTGCTCACTCTCCCCATCATATGAGGGCATGTGAGGAAACAGCGGGAAGGCATCTTTCTATAAGCCAGGAAGGGGGTCCTCCCTGGGAAACCAGCTTGTCCAGCATCTTGATCTTGGAATTCCCTGCTTGTAAAACTATGAGAAATAAATTCCTGTTGTTGAGCCACTCATTTTGTGGTATTTTATTATGGCAGCTCAAGCTGATGGGACAGTATAATGTTTTTGTCAGATTTTGGTATCAAGGTCATCTCATTAGAAAATCATTTGAAAAATCTAGCAACCTTTTATTAAACTAGAAATAAAAGGAAATTTCCTCAATATGATAAGAGTCACTTGTGTCAAAACAGAGCGATGGAATGGTGAAAGTAAATACTTTTCTCCAAGATCAGGAACAAGGTAAGTGTTTTGCTGTTACCAATTCTATTTAATATTATACTAGGGGTTCTAGCCAAGACAATTAGGTAAGAAACACAAGCATCCAAATTAGAAAGAAGACATAGAACTGTATTTGTAGATGACAGGATACTTATAGAAAATTCTAAGAAATCCATTAAAATCTGTTACAACTAATAAATGAACAGCAGATTGT
>NC_081292.1:124408996-124451496 GCF_030435805.1 Mustela lutreola | reverse complement strand
GTTGTTTTGGTGGAGGTTTCTGAAGAAAATTCTGCCTCACAGAGAGAGTTGGAAAAGGAAGAAGTGTTTTAATGACCTGCTCAGATTCTTGTAGGTACTCTTCACTGCTACATCAGAACTTGGCAAGTAGGAGTTTCTCAAGGGTTATTCTGAAACCATTGCATGGCTCTTCATACTCTCATACTTGCTGTGCACTGTGCACTGGTCACTTGGAAAATACAGGTTTTATGAATTGTGCAGCTCTTCCAAGTATTTGACAAAAAATTCAAGAATCATACTGCTAATATCACTGCTGTTGGAGGAATTTTTGATTATTGGGAAGTCATCAAGTTCATGATGTAGATACACTTTTTTCCAGAATCCCAATGTTCAGTTAAAATCTTGAATTTACCATTGCAACAAATATTATCAGTTGTTTTCTTGAACGGACATGTTCACATGGCTCACATTTGAGAAAATGTCTGCCAAATACCCAAGTCGGATGAACCATGGTTTGTCTATCGGTTGTTCTTAGAAGCAAAATTACTGTTTTGTGAAAAAAACAACTTGTTAGCTTGTAACTCAAACACTCATATAAATACTTTTTCTCAAGACAGCCATTGCGCACTGGTACACAAAAATGTGGTGTGTGTGTTTCCAGTTTATCACACAGAATATTAAAAGAAATCTCTTCAAGGGATGAAATTTAATAAAAATAGTAATTTTAATGCTTCTTCAAGGGCATTCGTAAGTGAAACTGACTTTTTTTTTTCCCTTTTACTGCAAGTACAGAGGGTTAAGAATACCATGACTGTTACTCAGTTTGGTGCCACTGCCTAGAATCACGCTGAGGTATCAGCACTCCTCTCCATTGGCGCTTTTTCACTATTAGGGCGTATGAGAAGAAGGCAAAGTATATCTTAGTATTACTGTAAAAATAGGTTGATTTTGCAGACCCCATGAAAGGTCTTGAATACCCCCCAGGAACCACAAACTACACTTTGAGAACCACTGTCAGGCAGAACTATCATGATAAGGACATATGTAAGACTATGTCTGCCGTCAGTCATTGGAATTGCCTAATTTTTAGTTTACATAGACTGATTTTTCTTGCCTTAAATGTTAATATATTAACATTTAGGTTTAGATGGCATATCGATATTGAGGTTTCACAGTTGATGGCAAACAAGTGTTCATCACATAGAAGAGAACTTTCTCAGACTAAAGAGCATTTGTGTCACAATGGGCTCAGTAGTCGGGGAGATCTGTGACACAAGAAATTCAGTTCTGATCTTCAAGTCCCTCTGAGCGGCACGTAAGTGGGTGTGTTCTAAGAAAGATAAGGTGGCAGTGGCTGTGAGGCCTGTTGAGGAGTTTGAAATTGTTAGGAGTAGCTATGGTGACTAGTTTCACCATGACCCCATTACATGGATTGTGGGGAAATTGTCAGAGCTTTTCGCTTGAAGTGAAGTGACTTGTTACGAGCTATATGTTATTTGCAATATTTTCCATAAAGTAATGATAAAACAATTTATGCAATGTTGGTTGTGGTAAAGGGTGTAAATTTGGAAAGGAAAAGGCCCAGTCATTGAGAAATAAAAACAGATTTGAAGCATACTTAAGTAAATCATGTAGTGTAATAGTGAAAGAAATCGACATACTATATTTTTAGAAACTTTGGGGACTTCTAACTGAAAACAAATGATTGATATAAAATGGAAAATTATACTTTATTATGTGAGAGTAAAATAAATTACTTTTCTTTTTCCATCCTTTGACACTCTGAGGTTTAAAAACACAGCTTTGAGAACAAAATTGATGACTGCCTTCTGAAAAGATGTATGTTAAGTGATTGGATGTTATGCTTTTCAGAGCAAGGTAACTTACCTTGGTTTTCTTGTTGTCCAAGTAACTTGGGGAAGTTTAGCGTATAGATTGTCTTAAATCTTTCAGGTCATTAGAATTAGGATACTTTTGGAGGACAATCTTCAGATGCCACAGCAGGATGCGAACTAACACTGCAAAGTGTTAGATTTTGGACACCACTATTTTTTTTCTCTTTCAGT
This sequence comes from Mustela lutreola, assembly GCF_030435805.1. Classification (NCBI taxonomy): domain Eukaryota; kingdom Metazoa; phylum Chordata; class Mammalia; order Carnivora; family Mustelidae; genus Mustela; species Mustela lutreola. The sequence goes on along the minus strand of NC_081292.1, from coordinate 124,449,451 downwards.
GTTATGTGTAAATCTGTTTTTCTTAGGGAGAAATGATCCTCACGGAATTATAGTTCTGGAAAAGATGATCATGTGGTCTGGCCATCTGCCTTTCAGCACACTCCACCAGAGTGAGACCTATGAGAATCGATCTTACTTGTCTTGATCTCTAGAAAAGATGATGCTATACATGCTTTCCAGTGGCACTGTTCATTTTCATAGTTAAATATCTTCGATGTAAGGCATTGATTATAGGCATTCTCAATTCAGTGCTAAGCTCTTTCCAATTATATTTTTTTTGCCTATCAGTGTTTTTGTTTAAAGGTTTGATGGTGTTGGTTGGTTGGCTGGTTGGTTTTCGTCCTTAAAAATTTTCAAGTGAACTCTGTCATTGAAAAAACAAAAACTCTCTAGAGAACTTTATTAGCATCTTTGAAAAGTTGTAATCAAATACCTGGCTTAGGTTACTGTGTGGTGGTGTATCGCTTGTCTTATTTTATCTTCTAATGTAGTACTACCAGGTGAATCTCTGGGAATCTGATACAAGATTTTTTTTTAAAAGACTTATTTATTTATTTGACAGAGAGAGAGAGAGAGATCACAAGTAGGCAGAGAGGCAGGCAGAGAAAGAGGGGGGAAGCAGGCTCCCCCCTGAGCAGAGAGCCTGATGTGGGGCTTGATCCCAGGACTCTGGGATCATGACCTGAGCCGAAGGCAGAGGCTTTAACCCACTGAGCCACCCAGGCACCTGATACAAGATTTTTAACCATCAGGAAAAGAAATACTGGGAAATTCAATTCATGTCCCCCCAAACAAATAGCCTTAGCAAAATTCCATTTATATTTTCCAGATTTCCGTTGTTAGATGCCTTGCTATTCTCCCAAACTATTAAACATATGACAAAGAGATTCAGCTTTTGGGTTGTTTTTAACTCTATGACATACCACGTCAGCATGAGGAACGTTCACCTACAGTCATTACTGTCTTCTTGTTATCATCTCCAGAATATCATAAACTATCATAAAACATACATTGCACTTTTCTTCCTAACAGGGTTAAAAAATTCTCTAAACTTCACTTACTCCTTAAACATACTAATTTCTGCAAAAGATGCCTTTTGATTATGGTATGCTTAGGATAGTCATTGTCAATCACTCAAGACCGATGTCTGCTTTTGCTTCATTCTATCAAAAATCTTTTGATAAAATCCTTGTACTAGATTGATTTACTTATCACCATAGGTCAGGAGTGAGTGATCTTGGAAGTAGAAAGCTAGTTGATATAGATAGACAAATGAGCAGTGGAATAATGGATGGATAGGTAGGTAGGTAGATTCCCTGTTTCTTTGTTACATGTATTTATGTCATACGTGTGATATGCAGGGTGATGGGGTATTAAATATATTTCTCCTTCCAAGTCACTAAACCTTTCTTCATATAATCCCTGTTGACCTGATCTCTACTTAGCACACTCTTTTCTCTTTTTTTCAGGACTTAATATCCCTTCTATTGCTCTTAATGTATGGTGTTGTCTGTCTTTTCATGATGGTAGTTACCATTATACTTTTTCAGAGATGCCCTGAAATCCTCTGTCTTCCACAGTTGTGTGTCCTGATTTAAATTGCAGTGACGTGTGACTTCCCCTGACTGTGGATTTTCATGTACCAAGGGCACTGTGCATTCTACTGTACCACATAAGCAAGTAATGAAACTTCACTTTCCACACTGCCTCCTAGCCCTGCTCATTCCATGTCTTAAGTGATATCATTTGGTTTAGATCCTAAGGTTCTCCAGCATAGAGACAGAAACTTTTTGGGGAGTGAGAGGAGGTAGTTTTTTGTTTTTTTTTTTTTTTTCAATAGCATCTAGCTGAAATATGTGCAGGGTACATAGGATATTTAGTTGATGTTACTTAATGTTGATGATGACAAATCCTAGACTGACTCTTTGGTGATTGACTCTTACTCCATTCATTAAGTCCAGTGGATGACAAGTTTCTCATCCTAAGAAGAAAGGAAAATATAAAAGTCTTCAATTAACCAAATGGCAGGTGGAGATGGTCATGAGATCAGCGTCGCTTTTACAAAACGTATGTTTTGTTTGTCTTGGGTTTAGGGTTCTGTGTGTGTGTGTTAAATGCCTTTATAGGAGTTTTAAATAGAAATCCCTCAGGACTTTGTTAAAATGGAATCATTTATTTTAATAGAAAGGTAATAGAAAAAGTGTGATTATGTTGTTTGGGAAGAAAGGCTCAAACAGGCTAAAACCAAAATAATTTCTTAGTTATCACTGTAAAGTAAATCCAGAAGGGAAGAACCTAGCAGGTTATTTTTTCACCTACCCCCATGCCATAATCCAGATGTGTAAACCATTTCAAAACAATTCATTGAAATTACTTTCTCAACTCCTGTTTACAATCCCAAGTGAATGAGATTGCATGGCTTTTCTAGGTTATCTAGACTAAGGTTTGGTGTCCAGATTTTTCTTCCTTTTCTTTTTCCTTTCTTCTTTTTTGTTTTGTTTTACTCAGTCACACCAAAGAATTCTAACTTAGACTAGCAATAACAATTATAAAATATGAAAGCCCCCCCCCCGTATCCTCTTTATTGGCCATGTAACTAATTAGCTATTTCAGCACTATTCAGGCTAACATCATTTGTTGGTTAAACAAAAGAAGGGGAAATTTCAGAAACACAAAGAGACGAAATGTTTGAGATTTGTTCTTACTCAGATGTATACCTCATAGTGCCTATCTCCTGTTGAAGGAAATAATTTATCGTGATCTGAGTCAAAAGCATTTCTCTCTTTGCTGTCCTTTTTTATTAATTTAGATATGTTTCTAGGATGAGAAATGATGTTACTTCTAATTATGGTTACATGTAGTTAATTTCCTTCTTTTTCTTAAGCTTGGTGTGAAAGGCAGTTTCCTCCAAAAGAGGGGTGGGAGGGGGTGGGGGGAGCTGGTTACCGGGAGGGGAGAATACTGATAGAGCTGATCTTCCTGTTGCCTTAGCAACAGATTTATTTATTAGGGGTTGAAATGACATGAGTTAATATACCGCATACCTGCTGATCGGCAAACTCCCCTATTTCAGCTGCAGTTGACAATTAAGTCCTGGACAGCTACAGCCAGGGGTTAATGTTCCTCATTAGGAGAACTAGGTCATTACTGGGAAATCAAGGCACTTAAGGCAGCATGGGTAAAATATAAAATTCAGCATCTAGACGAGTGAGGCTTTTTTATGTTAATTAACCTTATTTTCCTAGGTTTAAAAAAATCTTATATGCACATGACAGTGGATCAATTAATTGAAAAAAGAGCTAGTTTACTTTACTGTCTGAGTTGTCTTCATTTCCTTTGCAAGGATTTCATTATTTTATGGAAAATTCTTATGTCTATATGATGAGTAAAAAGGGTATTAAAATTAAGAAGGGAATCATCATGGAAATCAGCTTTACCACAAGGGAATGAGCAAATAAAAGCCTTGGAAATGAAAATAAATAAGCTTTGCTAATACCTCACCTAAGGAGCAGAGTATAAGCCCATCAGAGCTGGGAGATATTTAGAGGTACTTCTTTGCTTCTTTATTAAGCAGTTACATAGTTATTTGACCTTCAGAAACTGAAACTTTGGAAAAGTGATTCCAAGTGGTTTGTAAACATTCTATTTGCAGAAAGCGTGTAGCAGTTTAACAAACAATAACTTTCCAGTTCATAATTGGCTTTTTTTTAATACCAATAAAATTAGATACATTCGTTGAAAGTTTTTATTAAAATGTCTGAGTGGGTGTTTTTTTTCCACTGGATAAGTTCATAAATAATGTATCAAGCCCATTCTGAAAGCTTTGTTTTCTTATTTCTTTAAAGAGCCTTTATGTTGAAAGGGGGGTATTTACAGAGTCAAAAAAGATTTATTGCCCAGAATCCTCTTTTATCTTCATTTCGGTACTGTGCCTCCACTGAAGCCACTTGGGACCAGGTCTTTCACTTACGGTAACTTTCTCTGTGGGACACAGACCAAAGCAAAAAAGGTGCTTTTACCGACTGTACCCCTAAGCCACTTTGTCCCCTCCACAGAATAATCTAAATCACTGTGATTCTTCTCCCTCTACCCATTTACTATAAATGGTTGGTTGACTGACTTCCAGCCAACTGACTTCTCTAGTTTAGAACTCTTGTTGTCATTTCTCCCCCTCATCGAATAAACGCACAATGCGCCTTTCATTGATTACCTCTCTGATTCAGTGTATATTTTCACCTCCTCTCCCAAATTTTCTGTTATCTAAGTGAAAGCAGCACCTCAGGTAACTTCTTTAGAAAATAACATTCTGGGGGTGCCTGCGCGGCTCAGTCAGTGAAGTGTGTGTGCCTTCAGCTCAGGTCATGACCTCAGGGTCCAGGGATCGAGCTCCACATCAGGCTCCGTGCTCAGTAAGGAGTCTGCTTCTCCCTCTTCCGTTGCCCCTCCCCCACTGCTTGTGCTCTCCTTCTCTCTCTCTCACACAAATAAATAAAATCTTAAAAAAAAAAAGAAAGAAAATGCCATTCTAGGGAACCTCTGTATCATGTATATTGCCACTTTTCATCTGACTTAGCATAAAATTATGTTTTAGGAGGCACCTGTCAGGACGGCTTCCTTCAGAAAAGCATTTCCACTCTGAAAGTAGATGTGATTCTTACACAACCACCTCTTTTCACCTACCATGACCAATCCTTGGATTTAATGAGAACTCTTAAAGAAAAAAAATTGTTTCCCCATTTCAAAATTACGACCCGAGAGCCAGAGTTTTAGAATGAGGGGATATGGAAGAGACTGTTATCTGTCCCCCAGATTTCTTTCTCTTTTTCTTGGGAACACAGTTGGACCATATTTTCCAGGCTCCATTGTAATTTGGCGTGACTGCGTGACTGAGTCTTAGCCAATAAATGTAAACAGAAGTGATGTGGAATACTTGAGGGCCCCACTTGCAGGTGGGGCATAAAAATGTCTCACCCACAATCCCCGGTGAACTCTCCCTTTGGAAGAGGTAGACATAGGAGGCCCTTGAAAACAGCAGTGCCTTCTTTGACTTGGGGCCTTGAATGACCTGTGGAAGAAGGCTGCCCTATTGATCTGTCAGCCTGACTTTATAATGAACCATCATGCTTGTTTTTTAAAATCCCCTTCACTTATTCTACATTGTTAAGTCCTTTTTAATGCAGCCAACCTACCTTAATGAGTGCAGACAATAATCCAGCAAAAATGGCAGTGGTTTGGCTGGTTTAGGAGCAATGGAAGATGGAAAGAGTGGTCAGGATCTATTTTAAAGATTTTGGCCTAGGTGGATGTATGTAGGTGCTATTTACTGAGATGTGGATGTATATTGGTTCTATTTGCTGAGATGGAGAACACTCGAGGAGGAAGAGGTTTTAAAAAGATTGCTTTGAATATGTTAGAGATATCTCTTAGAATGCAAGTGGAGATTTCAACTTGGAAGCTAGATCTTTAAGTCTTTTATTCAGACAAATAGGACAGAAGACAGAAATTTGGGAGTTTATCCATGAGGAAATGTTCAATTCCTATAAAAATAGTTTAAAATATTGGATTTTAAATCTTGTAAGGGACACTTTTGAGTTTCCTAATGTTAAACATTAAATCTATACTACTTCTGTGGGCAGCAGTTACTGCTTTGTTACAGTTGTAGCACTGTAGAATCTGATCTTTCTACAAGTCCTGGCCCTCAGTTACCAGCCTTGTGCCTTAGGCAAGGTCTGTTGTCCCTAGTTTTGATTTTCTTCTTTATAACATAGGAATGATGTTAACCACCTTATACAGTTGTTCTGAGGGTTAGAAGAGATGATATATGTAAATGAGTTAACACTTCCTGGCCGTGAGTGAGCATTTAATAAGCATAAGCTATTATTATTAGTAAATAATATAGAGTGCTTCATTACCTCACAAAGCACTGTCACTTTTGACCACTGTCTCTTATTGGTTAGAATCAATTTTTTCTTAACTCTCCTAGAAAAAGAAAAGAAAAGAAACAGCTAAATAAAGTCGTCTTTTTTTGTCTTCATTTTCAGCCTACCCAAAACAAGTACATACTGTACAGAAAAATGGAATTAAGCTACAGAGCACACACTTGTAAGGAGCAGCATCTGCCTTGTAAATGAAGTCTATAAAAGGCTACCAAATGTCCCTTCACATTTTTATGATTGTTAGGGTATTACTAAACCTGGATGGAAAAATGTTTTTTGAGGCTCTTACATCAAGCACCCACACTGTCAATATCACAAATTATTTCCGTTTTTTACAAAATGGCTGCCATGCGGCTTCCTTAGGAATGGCAATGCTATTTTCGCAGGAGCTATATAGTTTTAAAGATGTGATTTGGTAAAAAGCACTGTCTACCTTTTTAACTGTCACATTTTTAAGCACATAACTGTTTTTTAAAAAACGGCTTTAATGGGATATAATTTATGTATCACAAAATTCACCCATTTTAAACATACAATTTAATAGTTTTTAGTAAATTTACAGACTTGCATCACCATCACCACAATCTAATTTTAGAACATTTCCATGACTCCCGAAAGAATTCTTATGCCCCTTTTCCGTCATTCCCTGTTTCCACTCTTGCCCCCACAAAATCACTCATCGGCTTGCTTTCTCTGTAAATTTTCCTCTTCCAGACATTTCATATAAATAGAATCCTACAATAGGTGGTCTTTTGCACCTGGTTTCTCTCACCTACAACAGTGTTCTTGAGGCTTAACCATGTAATAATGTGTATCAGTAGTCTCTTCCTTTCTAATGCTGAATAATAATTCCATTACATGGATAAAACACATTTTTGTTAATTCATTCATCATTTGGTAAACATTTGGATTGTTTCTACTTTTTTCATTATTGTGAATAATATTCCTCTGGACACTTTCAGAGAAATCTTTGTGTGGACGTACGTTTTCATTTCCCTTGGGTGCATACCTAGGAGTAGAATTGCTGAGTTGTTTCATAAATTTACGTTTACTTTTTTAAGAAACAAACAGATCGCTTTTAAGGACAACATCTAATAACTCTTCCTTCTTAGATTCATTCATTCATTTCATTCATTCATCTCCAAATGTTACTGAGTTTCTTCTAAAGCTGGGCTTTGTACTAAGTACTAAATACAGGCAACTCTTGATTATCCACTGTAACTGGAATGAAATGTAGTCTGGATATTTAAAATCTCCTCCTTATTCATGAACCTAATGTTGGGTATTCTTCTAAGTGTCTTCATCAAAAATGCTATGATCTCACTAGGCCTCTTATTCCAAACATGTACCAAATGGCTATATGATAGGTAGTTACCAGAAATTCAAAGAAGAAAGGCGTAATTCTCTGTTCTTCAGGGACCCCCAGTCCCGGAAGGGAGACAAGTTTATAATGCCTACATATATTCTTAGAGTCTCTGCCTTTTTCAAAAATATAACGTGTCTAATTCAGACTCCTTCTTTTTCCCGCTGAACTCCTATTTATGAGTAACACGTTAACTCCCCCTCCCCCTGGGCTGCAAATGATTATCTTGTTTGATTTCTCTTCACATTACTCTGTTAGCTTCCTGTGGCTACTATAACAACATATCACATACTTGACAGCTTAGAACAGTAGAAATTTTTTCTCTCACTGTTGTAGGAGCCAGAAGTCCAAAATCCGTTATCACCTGGCTAAAATCAAGATGTCAGTAGGGCCTCACCGCCTCCAGAAGGTCTAGAGAAAAAAACATTTCTTACCTTTTCCAGCTCCTGACAGTGGCCAGCAACTTTCCGATTGTGGCTGCCTCACTCCATTCTCTTCCTCTGGGGTCCCGTTGCTTCTCCTTCTGTCTGTATCAAATCCCCCTTTGTCTCCTTCTTATAAAGATGGATCCATGTGATGCATTTAGTGCCCGACCAGATATTCCAGAATAATCTCCCAATCTCAAGCTCCTTAACCACATCTGCATAGTTCTTTTTTGCCACATAAGGTAACATTAATAACTTCTAAGGATTAGGATGTGGGGATCTTTGGGGAAGGGGTGGGGATTAGTCATCCTAACATAAACTGCATATGCAGTCATTATGACGTCATTCATTCTTTTATTCATTTATCCATTCATCCGTTCATTTACTACTTTTTGAGCATAATATTACATGCCAGGTAGTGAATTAAGACTTGAGGATACAGCAGTAAGGAAAAATTCACACACACAGTCCTCGCCTACTTAGAGCTTACAACAGACTGATCAAGTAAAATTTACCTGAGGTAAGTGTTACATAGGAGAAATGGAAAGGCAGAATGATGTGTAACTTTTTGTAAACATATGGCACATTCATTTTAAAAGCTCAAAGCACAAGTCTACCACATATAAGTAACTGCCTTTCTTGATATTTCTTTCTTCCCATCTTTCTATCTACTAGTTTGGAATTTATGCACTATTTTGCTTTCTTTAAAGTGATTACCCTGGTGGTTTTAATAACAGACTTATCCCAAATTCACCTCTTTCTTTGCTTATTCTCCCCTCTTGCACATTAGACCTTTTCTTGTGCCCAAAACAATATCCTCAAAAATTGCTTTTAGTGAGAGACTGTTGGTGGCAAGTTCATCTGAAAATATCTTTCATTTATCTATTATTCTTTGAGGATATTTTTTTCTGAGTATACAGCTCCGGGTTGAGAGTCCATTCTCTCCACTTTATTTTGCTACTGAGATGTTATGTTATCTGACTTTTCTCTCTAGCTACCTTATAGACCTTTTCTTTGTCTTTGGTGTGCCTCACTTTCACATGATATATGTAGGAATGGATTTCTCTTTGTAATCTTATTTGGGTTTTGTGAGATTTATTAAATCTTTGTACTTGTGCCTTTCCTCGCTTTTGCAAAACATTCATTCGTATCTACAAATATTGCCTCTGTCTCATTCTCTCCTCTTAGTGTTCTGGGTCTTGGTCTTTCTAGCCATCTCCTGTTTCTTAACCTGCCTTTCATATTTTCCAGATCTTTTTACTTGGGTTTATCTTTGAGTTTACTAATTCTCTCTGAATTCCAATCATCTTTTTCATCTTTCAAACTTCTTGTTGTTACTCTTTCAAAACCAGCTGGTCAGTTTTAATCATCCTGTGTTCTTCATATAGTCTCTTGTTTCCTTAAACACTTTGAACACTATCATAATCCATGTTTGATAATTCCAGTAGCTGAAACCTTTGTGGGCCTGCTGTCTTTTTTTCTCTTTGTGCTTGGTATCTTGTTTCCTGTGTGCTTTTTTTTTTATTTTTCACCATAGTTTTTGGAATTTTATCAAGGGGAATTCTCTGAGAATTGCCTGAGTTGTATCTGGGTTTCTGCAGAGGGTATGTGCATTTTCCTGCATCAGGTGTTAGGGGAGCTAACAGCCCAGCACTACTTGAAACTAAATTCTCAGAACAGATTATTTGTTTCCTTTTTTGTTGGTTGGTTAGACCACTGAAGAGTTTCGGAGTTGTTTGAGGGCCAATGCCCTTCCTGATGAGGAAGTAGCAGGAGAATTTTCTTAATCTGTACCAAAAACATATATCTTTACATCTCTCCAGTGGATTCTTTTCATTCCATCGTACTGTGGCCCCATGCCCCTGGTTCTTGTCCTTGTAAAGGTAAACCTAGACTACTGTAATCACCCCTTCATTTCTCTTCTCTGACCTTAGCACCTTCTAGTTCATATCTTGGGTTAATACTCAGTACTTTCTTCATGTGATTTTGCTCAGAGTCCTGTGGCTTTCTCTCTCCTTCTCAATCATCTCAATGTGACTGTCCATTAAAAGGAGATTTTGGTTTCTTATTTTAAATTAAGAATGCCTATCGTCCTTATCCCAATTAAACCAGAATTGCTGGGAGTTGGGCCCTTGTGTCATCCCAGTCAACTCTAATGTCAGGCAGGACTGACAACTATGAGTCTGCAAGAAAAACCATAGAAACAGAATTGTCTTTATCTAGCACTTAAGACCTCAGAGGACAGTGGTGTACAACCCTGCTGTATGTCAGGAAACACCTAAGTGTGAGCCCAATTCTGAAAGATTCTGATTCAGTTGTTATAAGATGGAGCCAAGGGAGTAGAGCTTTTAAAAGTTCCCTAAAATCTACAAAATATAGGATTGAGAATCACTGTTCTAGAATCATAAATTCACAAGCATACAGAGATCAGGCTGGTACATTAATGAATGAAAAGTCTAACTGGGAACTGTGGGAAACTGGAAGGTTCCACCACTCCATATAGCGCAGGCAGCCCTACTCAGGTCTTCCTGATTGCAAAACATGCAGTACAGCTCATTTCACCTTTCTGTTCAAATCTCAGTCCAGTGTTTGAAAAATAGACCAATATACCTACCTCTGTGTGTAATGCATCTGCAAGAATTGGAGGGTATGGTTACCTTTATTTTCTTTCCCAACTCGGTGCTCTTGCTCATGTTATTCCCTACCTCCAGTGCTTTCCTTCCTCTTCCATATCTGTATAAATCATCAGCTATCCTCAAAGGACCAACTCTTGCTTTCTCTGACGCGGTAATGGAGAGCTGATAACTGGAGGAGGTGTGATTTTGGGAGGGGCCTTTCCCAGGCCTGTCTGCTTCTGTTTTGCATAAACCTGTCTCCTTTGGGCTCTATTTAACTTGCATGTACTTCTTGGAAATTTAAATAAAACAAAGCTTTATATGGTTCAACTTTTTGGTATTTTAGCTTTCTAATTACTACCAAATAGTTGGTTTTGTGAATCGATTTTTATTACATTAAGGAATCCATCATAAAATGTTAAGAATTCTTTATGTAAGATAGTAGCTTTTAGAAACTAGGGGGTCTTAACATGTGCATTATTTAGATAGGTGAGGGTTAAAAAAGCACTAAGACTGAAAAAGGAGTAATTATAGTAGAAGAAATAAATAAGAGGTAAGGGAGAATAAAACAAAATATCTCAAAATCTGATTTGGGCTGGGGAAAGATGAGTCAGCTGGAATGTGTTAAGTAAAGGAACAGTGACAGCAAGCCATATTCATTCCTTGATGCGAGATGTTTATGTGCAAGGCATTTATTCAAAAACTTATTAGAATAATGTTGCCCTTTTAGATGAAAGAACTTATATTTGCAATTTAGCATAAGAACCATGTTAAATGAACTTGAACTATAGTACCAAGTACAAAGAATCCAAGATGTAATCATCACTCATTCATTTATTCACACATTCAACACATATTTACATGAGGCAAGGAAGTTGGCAACCCCAGTATCCACATATGCCAGATTGTAATGTCTGAGCCCAGACTACAGCCAGACTGCCTGGTTTGAATCCCAGGTCTGCCCCATACCGCTGGGCCACTGGGGCAACATGGGCAGGTTGCTTAATCTCACTAAGCTTCAGTTTCTTCACCTAAATTAAGTAGAAGAATGGTACTTCCCCACACAATTGCTGTGAGGATGAAATGATTTAACCTATCCAGTGGTCTTAGAATAGTTCCTGATCCATGTGTCCATATTAGCACTAGACACATATATGTCTTTGCTGTTATTATTAATCTTTGTTTCTTTATAACTCAACTCAGTTACCTCAGAATTCTCTCAGTGAATTCATGATAATTCAGTAAATCTTGGGTTCTCCCTATTTTTTTTTTTTTTTTCCTTTGAGAAGCACTTACATTCGAAGGATGCTTAGCATCCGAGAAGATGGTTTGGTCTCACTTGGCACATGGCCGCTTTGGCACCCTCTGAAAAGGTCCTGTCTGGTTCTGTCCACTCACAGAACGGGTGTCTACTGGGTTAAGCTCCCATCTGCCCACACACAGCGCTGTTCATTGCCAGGTGCACTGCTGGGCCTCTCGGCATGACACAGTGCCACCTGCAGCATGCTGTCTGGCTCTGTCAGGTAACTTCTGTATCTTACTAACGGCCTGTGGAAAATATGGTTGCTCTCCCATGTCACCTGTGGACCTCAGAAAACTCAGCAAACGTGCTTTCAGTCCTCCCTGATCCAGGCAGTCTGTCTTCCTCAGTCGGTCCCTTGCCATGCTTGCCACAGTCGCAAAGCTGCTGCCTCTCTGGGTTCTTGAAGAAAAAGCACAAGAGCAAAGTCACTCTCCCCTCCAAGCAGTTCTGTGCTTCCCAAGTTCTCCCCGTTTTCAGCCTTGGACATCCACTCAAGAATATCTCTGTCCTCTCCAACTTGTCTCCCTCAGCCCACAGATTTTTGGGGAGGAAGTGGGGGAAACAGTGGGGGAGATGGGTAGGGAGAGTTCTGAGAAAAACCTACTTAGCATTTGTCTCCAGAATGTTGTTTAGACTTCAGTGTCAGAATTTTAACATAAAAGTCAAGAGTTAACTATTTATTTGTCTTCTCTTTGCATTTCTGTTTAATAACCTTACCTTAAGGGCAAAGATTATAGAATATCTTCACTCCCAAGGCTGGGGGGGGGGTGGCAGCAGAGTAGATTTGCAAAGTGGAAAATATCCAGGGAGGAAACCCATTAAGCACATTGATTAATACTTCAAATATCATCCTTCTACACATGTATTGATAGGGCTTCTTTTGAGACCCCCGCCACAGAGAGCTCCCAGATAATTGCAGTACAGCATAATAAGTGAAAACCCAAAAGAGGAAGCAACTTATTCTGCCTGGAAAAGTCAGGCAACGCTTCACTGAGGAAGTGAGGATAATTGAAAGCGGATTCCATTAGATACATTCCTCCTCAGCGCCTGAGCCGCATATGTTGCAAGAAAGAACACCCAGCGAAACTGAATGGGAACCCGTACTCTGGGAGCCCAGAAAGACCCCACCAGACCTGGTGACCGTGCTTTCCTTCCTAGTTCCATTCGTAACTCCAACCCTGAGGTGAAGGGTCTGGTGGGCGGCCACCCTTGCGTCTGGGACTGCACCTGCGCTGGGGCTAAGTTGGAGCGGCCGTCGGGGTGGGTGGCAGCCCGATGTCCCCAGTCCTACCTGAGCAAGTAGAAAACTCTGGTCTTTTCTTGTGCCAGAGCTTGGAACTGCTGACCTGGAGGGTAAATTAAAAGCTTGTTGCCCACCTAATCCTTACTTTGAGAGCCGGCCTCCAGCTAAAATGCCAAGTTTTTCAACATAGGCCCCGCCCTGTCTCACTGCCGTGTAGTTGGCTCTCCTCCCAGCAGCAGCCTTTCGGCTCTTAGGTTTGATGTTTCGCACAGGTCTTACCCTCCCTGGACATTCTCCCCATCTCAAAATCTTACCTTCTTGACCTTCCTATTTTACCCCTCCGAGCTTAACATTCTCTTAGTGATCCGTTGCAATATATTAATCCCGAAAGAATACAAGATACACACATGTATTAAATCACATGTATTATTAATCATTCATCATTATAATCACATGTATTATCTAAATCACATGTATTAAATCACACATGTGATTTAAGTTAAATCGCACTAACACATAAATCCTTGCTAGTGTTTTAATGGGTTCACTCCCCAAGGGTGTTTATTTACTATGACCATAGCACCTTGCTAAAACTATACTGCTAAGCTATAGAAGGCTCTGGCTTTAAGGAGCCTCAGGCATTCTTAAGAGTCACAGATGAGATTTGTACACAATGGATTTTCCTTCTTGTCCCTGAAATGATAGCACAGGGGCACCAGCCTCTGTCCTTCACTAGAACCTGGATTCCTCGAGAGTTGGGTCTCCTGTTCTCGTTAAACATACTTGAACCCCAGTGCCTTGTACAAGTTCTGCCTGGCACGTGGAGGTGCTCAGTTCTCCTTCAGGGAATACATTATCACTCCAGACAAGGGTATTTGTCTCAAGGCCAAAAACCTATGCTAGATAAGGGATTTTATTGTTGTTTTGAGTGTTTATACTTTAAATAATTAAGAATTAAGTAGTCCTAGAGCCATACCATGGTGTTTTGTTATAGATCATTTTGAATATAAAACTCATATGCCTGGGGCGCCTGGGTGGCTCTGTGGGTTAAGCCGCTGCCTTCAGCTCAGGTCATGATCTCAGGGTCCTGGGATCGAGTCCTGCATGGGGCTCTCTGCTCAGCGGGAGCCTGCTTCTTCCTCTCTCTCTCTCTGCCTGCCTCTCTGCCTACTTGTGATCTGTCTCTGTCAAATAAATAAATAAAATCTTAAAAAAAAAATCATATGCCTGGCATGCTTCCTAAGGTAATTGATACTCAAGTAAAGAAAAAAACCCTTTGTAACTTCTCCTGGGTGGGCCATATACTACGAACCCAATTTCCAGATGAAAACAGTAAGAGGCATTTACTATGTCTCTGTCCTATGAGTGCAGCAAAGTTATTAAACCACTAATTTCTTTCTTTGACTTAAATGGGTAAAATTGTAACTCATTGTAATATTTAGCAAATCTAAAATGTACTAATTATATTAACTTTTCAGCTTAAATAACTTGAGAAGTATTAAAAGCATACGAATATAAAGCAAAACCGGAATAAATATTGAAAAAATTCTATACAATAAAATGAAAAGTTAATTATTTAATTCTGCTTCTTGAGTACACACTGCTCTCTAGAATATGGACAGACTTTTTTCCTAATGAAAATAGTGTCATAAGTGAATGACACATAATAATGAATTGTTGGGTAATTTCTCATTTAGAAAGTGTGAGACTGTTTCCATTAAAAAAGAGAGAGAGAGAGAGATTTCCATAAAATTTGACTCTAAAACAGAAGGAACAATTTTTTTTTTAATGTTTACCTTTTGAAAAGGTTACGCTTTTTTTAGGATATTGCATGGGAAATTCAACTTTCAGTGCCATGCTAATCCATGAAAATGGATGAAATATGTAGTCAGAAAAAAATTATTTCATATACCAGCTGATGTACTTCTGTAATTCTCCCAGACAAGATGATTGTCAAACAGACTTCTTCTTGCAAAAATACCTTCTCTGTCTGATCTCTTACTTAGCACTTTATTCTCTGCTTCTTGAGACTAGACCTGGCACAGAGACATTCTAGCACTGGCAGCCCGCAGACCCTGTTGATGTTTGTGCTGAAGGAGAACCGTTGGGCGTTGCACTCCAGGCCCACTCTTCTCCGTGGAGAAGCGCCTTGTACCAGCTCTGTCTGAGAATCCAAGGATATCCTCCACCCACTTCCACCTGTCTGCCTGCTTGTGGACAGCTTTTCCACCTATTGCGTGTTTCAGGGTTTTGGGTGTCTTGTTGTTGTGGAAGATCACGTTTGCCCTCCGTTGCTAGTTCTTCTTGTTGCTTTTAGGTAATTTCTAAGAGGGGAAGAGAGATGAAGAGAGGTGACAGTTTACTCGCCCGATTTCAGCTGTAATTATCAGAAAGTGGGGCGCCTGGGTGGCTCAGTGGGTTAAAGCCTCTGCCTTCGGCTCAGGTCATGATCCCACAGTCCTGGGATCAAGCCCCGAATTGGGCTCTGCTCAGCGGGGAGCCTGCTTCCTCCTTCTATCTGCCTGCCTCTGCCTACTTGTGATCTCTGTCTGTCAAATAAATAAATAAAATCTTAAAAAAAAAAAAAAAGTGATTTGGTAATGACTGTGTAATATTCCTAGGAAGAAATGATGAGCGTGTGAACTATATCAAGGAAGGAAAGACAATGATGAGAATGAGAATAGGAGTTGGTTCAGGGACTGATCACTATTGTGAGGGTGACTAGGTTCATTGCGGCTTGGATGACTGGATTAAAGGTGACATTTGACAAGATGAGGGATACAATCCTGAGTAGAAAATTTCAGTTGTAGATATGTGTCTTTTTACGCAAATGGAAATTTTACTTTAAATCATATTTGTAACTCTATATTGTAAATAATCATTGCCATGTATTGAATGCTCGCTATACTGTTTGCATGTGTAACATAGTTAACTCTTAAGCTGCCTCCACGTATCAAGGTAAACATGGGAAGCTTGACAATGGTACATTCCACTTACTATCAGTAACTGATTAAAAAGTGTAGCAAACTTTATCCCCCCACTTACGATGGCTGATAAACTCATTGGATGGCTGCCTGGGTGGCTCAGTCGTTGAGCTTCGGACTCTTGGTTTCGGCTGAGGTCATTATCTCAGGGTTGTGGGATTGAGCCCCATGTTAGACTCCAAGCTCATCAGGGAGTCTGCTTCAGATTCTATCTCCTCCCTCTGCCTCTCCCCTGGCTCACTCACTCTCGCTCACTCCCACTGTCTCTCTAAAATAAATAAATCTTTTTAAAAAACTGATTAGAATATTCTTAAATTCCCAGTTCTATAAATGAAGGATAAAACAATGATGATTATAATAATCATTATAACAACAATAATAATAACAGCCATCCTTTATTGAGTATTTTCTGTTTGCTAGGCTTTATAAATTGTTTCATACAGATCATCTCACTTAATCCCCTCAACAACCCTTTGAAGTGAGCATTATTAGCCAGACTGTTACAGATGAAGAAGTTAAATCTCTGAGTGGTTTGGTTCCTTGCCCTGGATTACAGCTATTGAGTATCAGAACTCAGATTTTAGCCCACTTTCCATTAGGCTATATTGCTCATATAAACTTCTTCTTCATTTATTCTGATTAATCTCATTGTTAGAACAATAGTCATAAATGAATTGGTTATTATTAGCTTTCAAGGAACATCTTTTTCTCTTCCTTTCGGGTTTACCTACACTTATAAGGCACTCCAGTCAAAATGATCTTTCAACAAATACACTATATACCATACCTGACTTTTTATTATCTATTCTTTACCAGAAATAATTTGTTCTGATATCCACTAACCATAAGTATATTTAATTAATTAAGACTTCAGTTCATGAGACTTCTCAGTCTGGAGCACTTCTTGAGCAATATAGTTAATTTATAGCATGTAATATTATAATATTCAGAATCTCTTATTATTTTTCCGTATGAATAGTTAGGATACCTTTGGTACCTACTGTGGGCAGTTCTTAATAACTTTTAAATAAGCAACAAATGATTAGAGTAACAAGGGGCTGAACTTTTTTCTTTTACGGTATTATAAAAGGGACCACGTAGGATGACACAGATTAATTCCATTTATAAGAATGTAGGGAAACAGGGGAGATACATAATTAATCCTGTTTATAAAATGGGGAAAAAAAGCAACATATGTAGCAACAAGAACACATCATTTTGAGCAGGTCTTTCTAGAACAGACATTCCATATTGTGTTCCTCCTTTCCCACAGTCATTGCCATGACAATCTGGTGTGCTTAGCAGTCTCTGCTGAGTAAGGGAGACTGTCTCTTCTAGGGGATCTCTGTGTCAGCCAGAAAACACAGCAGTCTTCTTTGGGTCTAGAAGCAAGACATAGTATGTGAAATGGACAGAATTTTTGCTTTTTTCTCCCCATTGGATGGATTTCTTATGAATTACTCTGTCCATTTCTATTTTAACATTTTTAAAATCAGAGTGAGGCTTTGGAGTAGATTTTTCTCTTCAAGTTAAGATTCTTTGCCATATGATTGAAGACCTTGTCATTTCTAGATGTGACAAAATGTCCACAACTGAATATGAAAACCTGTTATTAAGAATTGAAATCCATTTCGATGAATGACATCTAATAATGCAGACCATGTTTAATTCTCCATTTAAAAAAAAAATTTGATCCTTCATGTCATTTCGTGGACCTATCCTACCATAGTTTTAAAAATATAACTGTCTCTATTCAGACATGACACAACCGTCATTCATGCATTTCAAAGTCGTATTTTGAGTGCTCGCCAACTTCTGAGTCAAAGAGTTTCTCTGATGTTATGGATTTCCAGGCTCATGATAAGGGGACAGCATACAAATAAATTAGGAAATAATGTAAAAACACACATTCCTGAAATCATCAGTAGCATATGAATGTCAGTACCAGACTGATTCAGACTGAGATGGCATCTTGCAGGGATGTCTACTAGTAACAATAAATTTTAAAGTCAACTAGAGAGACAACAGAGAGTGGCAGAGAAGTGGGGAGAGCAGTGTTCCAGATTCAAGAGCCGTAGGCCCAAGAGCTGTGGATTATAGAGAGCAGGGAGAAAGGGAGAGGATGAACGTGAATATGAACACCAGTGCTTATTTGCAGGGATAGCAGGAGTAAATGTTCAGTGCAGAAATCGGAATGTTGGCAAGTTTAGAAACAGCCTCCTGTGTTCAAAAATGTGTTGGGCTTGAGATCCTAGAATAGTGGGAGAATTAGGACATGGTGATAGGAGAGAGGAGCTTGGTCATTATTGCTGTGCTTGACAGGGCATCAGTGTAGCTTGTAAGTATTGTGCATGAGTTGTCATTGGAAAGGCCAAGTCAAGATTCTAAATATCCACCTGATTATAGAAGTAGTAAGATCATCACTTACAGTAAATGGGAAGAAGAGGATTAGATTCAGAAGAGGTGATCTAGATTTAGAGTTGATTCACAGTAGTAACTTTTTAGTTTTTTAAGATTTTTTTTTAAATTTCTTTGACAGACAGAGAGAGAGAGAGAAAGGGAGAAGCAGACTCCCCGCTGAGCAGAGAGCCTGATGCGGGACTCAATCTCAGGATCCCCAGATCATAACCTGAGCCGAAGGCAGACGCTTAACTGATTGAGCCACCCCCGTGTCCAATAACTTTTTAAACTATACGCCAGGCCTTGTTCTAGATGTGGGAAGTACTGGGTAAACAAGAGCATAAGTTCTGCCCTCATGTTACAAAAAGCACTAGATGTCACTTGTAGTATTATTTGAAACATCCAAAAAATGGGAAAAAACTTAAATTGTCCATTAAGAGGAAAATTTACTTAAAATTTTGAAATATTAGGTAACCATTTTAAAGTGGAATATCTATATGTGTTGATGGAAATAGATGTCTATTATGCATGTAGTGACAATGGGAAGTGACCTCATATTTATAAAATGAGGAAGATGTATATAAAAATACGTTCAAAATATATGTTTGCATATACCTAGAAAGAAGTTGATCCCTGTGCACCAAACACCTGTTAGTAGTGATTAATATTGAGGAGTACAGTCAGGAAGGGTAAGGAGTAGGGGCTTTCTGACTTCATATATTTCTGAATTAGTTGTATTTTATTACAATGGGCATGCTTTTTTTTTAACAGATAAAATGTGTATTAAAGTAATTATAGGGGCACCTGGGTGGCTTAGTCAGTTGAGCTTCTGCCTTCAGCTCAGGTCATGATCCCAGAGTCCTGGGATCCAGCCCCACATCAGGTTCCCTTCTCAGCAGGGAGTCTGCTTCTCCTTCTCCCTCTGCTGCTTCCCCTGCCTTTGC
This sequence comes from Mustela lutreola, assembly GCF_030435805.1. NCBI lineage: Eukaryota > Metazoa > Chordata > Mammalia > Carnivora > Mustelidae > Mustela > Mustela lutreola. Next base: position 124,430,238 of record NC_081292.1, on the reverse strand, counting down.
TCTCTCTCTTTCTGTCAAATAAATAGATAAAATCTTAAAAAAAAAAAATGTGCAGATTCACATGCAGTTGTGAGAAATAATACAGAATCCCCTCTTGGAATTCTGATGGTATAAATGTTGGAGCTTCTCTTGTGTCAGGGTCCCTGAGGTTCAGTTCTTTGTTATGTTAATTGAAAGAAATTTTGGTCTAATTTTCTCTCTGGTGTTCACATTGGGTAAATTCTGTTCATGTCAAGATCATTGATTCTATTCCATGCAATACTTTTTCTACTATTGAGCCTTTACAGTGAGGTGTTGTTTTATTTTTTTTTTTACTTCCTTTATTATACATTTCAGTCCTATTATTAAAATCTCCTAGATGTTGAGACTGAGCACTTCAAAATCTGACTGTAAGCTTCCCAACAGGGTAAAATAGGAAACAAGAATCATGTATCTTCCTATATGAGAGATAGAAACAATTCTCAGGGATGTCATGGTTTCCTAGATTGAACCCTGCAAGAAGTTTCTAACTATAGAAGGGGGAATGCTGGAGTAGCTCTAGGATAACTAGCAATAGTTTTGAATGTATTTCTACATATCTCTTAGAAATGTTATAATTCAAAAGAAAGTATAAATGATTAGTCGGTTTCAAATTACAGCCCCAGTCATCGCATTTGACAAGGAGCAACTTTATTACAGAGAGAAATAGAAAGACCTAGTAATGAATTGGGGGAAGAGTTTAGTTCTATAGAACCTCCCAGGTCTGAGAGAAAGTAATTATGTACATTATGATGATTTAAAAGTATGTGTAATAGTGGATGCCACTTAAGTAACATCCAAGAATGGGGAAGACCTAATTCATCTTAATTAAGGTTCTTCATGGCCTGCCAGTTCTTTGAGGCATGGGTATCTGCAGGCTGGCTGGCCAGAGTTGCAGAGAAGGAGAGCTTATTGATAAATTAGATGGCTGAATGAAATTATTGTATACAATATCCAGGAAGAGAGGAAATCATTGTTGAAGAGAAACAACCTGCAGGCTCTAAGCTTTTAGCAATAGGGAGATTTAAAAGGTAATCATGTTGTGGTACCTAATGGGAAAAAATTATTTCTTTTCACTGGGTGACCATCTGGATGGAATGAATAGGAAGATTTGATTGGGGAGAAGGTCAATGGGTTGTAGTCTAAGTACACTATTTGGAAAACAAGCAAGGGATCATTTCTAAGAAGGCAGAGTATGGTCAGTGGTGTCAAACTTAAACTGTAAGGAGCATGAGAATGAATGGGGCAAGGGTGGGAATTGGGGAATTGGTATTGTTAGAGAACACTTTCATCCAAGAGATTTGGGATTAGGAGCAAAGTTGTAAGGAAAATACAGGAAGGAGAAGAGACAGACATAGTTCGTGTTCTAAGTTGAGAAGATCTGTGAAAAGTCACCTAAAAATAGCCCACTATTGTAACACTTATTATCAATAAAAGTTATCAGGTCAAAGGGGTACCTTAAAAATGCCAAAGACACAAATGAGGAAATTGTAGAGTAGGGAATAAGATCACAGGTGTCTGGAAGGAAACGGAATATAAGAACACAGGTCTCTCAAAAAGAAGCAAGATAGAAGATCTGGAGCTCTAATAGACTTTGAATTTTGAAAGGCAGACATCTTTCCCTCTGCTATTAAAAGGAAAGATGAGAATATGAATGTGCAGATGGCATGAAACCCTGATATGCATAAATTAGAATTTTATTTTTCTATAACTTAATTTCTGTGCAATGGCCCTTTTCAATATGGTGACAGAAAGCTCAAGTAGTTCAAGATCCTGTCTTCCATCTCCCTGGTCCTCATTCCTCACAGGCCACTGCTGAGGGATCCCTTGCTTCTGCCTGTCTGCCAGCAGCTCTGTGATTGTTCCATGACATGCTCAGAAACCATGGTTCCACTGTTACGCCTACCATAGCTCAGGAATCTCTCAGGCATGTCCCCATTACTGTCTGTCTAGTTAGACTCCCTCAGACATTCACTCTCAAGTTGTGCTTCTCCCGAAAGGTTCTGACCCAGGAAGTGTGCTGCATGGCTTCTGGGACTCTCAAAGTTCCTTCACATTTCTTGTCTGGTGGTGACTCGGCAGCACAGGGTGGAAGCATGTGTGCTGCACTCATGCGGCATTTTGCTTAAATACTTGTACCTGTCTGAGGTCCTTACCGTTTATTTCTACATGGATTGTTGCCCCTGTAATCAACCAAGAAGATTGTCCCCTTTCTTGGTGGGGTTTGGAGGCCCCCAGGCCTGGCCCATGCCTTCCCCAAAGCAGTGGACATAAAATATCTTAGCATCTTGAGTGTATTGGGGAGGAGAGGAGCTGGAATAAACTAATTAACATTTCTAAAATACTAAAATACTATCAATACCTTGGGGAGCCTGGGTGGCTCAGTTGGTTAAGTGACTGCCTTCGGCTCGGGTCATGATCCTGGAGTGCCAGGATCAAGTCCCACATCGGGCTCCCTGCTCAGCAGGGAGTCTGCTTCTCTCTCTGACCCTACCCTCTCTCTTGCTCTCTTTCTCACTCTCTCTTTCAGATAAAGAAAATCTTTTTTTTTTTAATTTAAAAATAAATAAATAAAATACTACCAATACCAAAGATGAAGAGAATGAAAGTTTATTGTAGATCTCCAGGGTGCCAGGTATTTTTTTTCATTCCTAACAACTGACTTTTTAAATGTGGATATTACTGTTATCCCATTTTAAGGATGAAGCAAGTGAGGCTGTAAGTGGTTATGTGATACAGCTGAAACCATATTGTGGGTCAGTGGCAGAGACACTTTTCTCTGAACTGCATCTTTCACTCTTTCTCTAAAAGTAATGCTGAAGGGCAGAATGCAGCATGAATGATCTTCAGAGAAAGCCACAATGGAGAGTCATGGTTTTGGTCAGCCATAAGTAAATATTGGTGGGGAGGTCTGATAGAATGAGAGAAAGAGGGACACTAGTAGTATCCAAGAGAGACAGAGACAGAAGTCAAGTAGTCGGTGGCTAGAACTATTGGTTGAATTCTATGCAAAGGAGCATTTAAGATGCAGAAACCACAAATGTGGAGGGAAACCAGAGCTGATTATTGCTATGTTGGGTCTGTAGAGGAGAGAGAAGCATTATTGGCCTTAGAAAGGAGAGTAGAGAAGTAAATGATTGTAACAACTAACACAGGGTAATAAATGGAAGCTTTAGGTTTGTGAACAAGGAACACATCACTGAATTTGGAAGTAAAGCAGTACTCCATGACAAAGAAATAAAGATGGAGGTTAGCATATCAGAAAGGGAAAGAAATTTGAAACCATGGTGTTCTATCATAATTTTTATTACTTGCACATATTCTTATTGCCATCTCTTGTCCAATGGGTTTTAACCTCAAGTCACAAGAATATAAGGAATGTCTAGGCCTTGCTGGTCTGGAAACAAAACCATGGACTGAGGGTGCCAACTCTTTTTCTTCTCATTATGTGTAGAAAGAAAGAAAGAAAAAAAAATTAAATATTGTATAGAAAAAAGAAGATGACTTTCAAATGCAGAGACATAATTTCAAATGCAGATTCAACCTCTTCTGTGTGATCTTAAGAGGAAGAATATTTATGATCTGGTGCCTGGCTTAGAATCATCAACATATAGCAGGAGCCCTACGAATTTAAATCATTTTTTCCATACCTTCATTTATTCAACCCATTTTTTTTTTTTTTTGAGCAGCTCATTTTATGCCACAGATAATGATTAGTCAGTATAGGTCACATTATGCTGCAGTGATGAACATCCCTCCCCCATGTCAGCTGCTTAACACAACAAAGTTTATTTACCTCACTAACTCAAAGTCTGCTGCATGGTTAGGTGGCCTTGCCTCCACATAGCAGTCCAGACTGTCTCCCTTTTATAACCTAAGTCGTAACACAAGCTCTCCACAAGGATTTTTGCACCCAAGGAAGTGTTATTCAGAACTACTCTTAGATACTTCTCCCTGCAGGTAACACAAATCAGTCAGCTTGCATCCCACAGACCAGAACTAGTTCTATGGCCTCCCTGGAGGAGTTAAACCTAGAGTCTTCTGTGTGCCCAGAAGAGAGAAGAACCAGATACTGATAAACAGAAGTAAAGTCTTCCACTACTTGGCAAGGCACTGGGTACTTATAGTGAACAAACTAGTCATCCTTTATGTTTTCCTCATGGAGTGCTCAGTCCAGAGTGACATGCTGCTGGGAAACAATAGCATGGGTAAAGAGCCAGGCTTCTGCCCAGGCAATGCAAGGAACGATATCAAAGAAATTGCATTCCGTAAGGATAAAGTTATGTGGGAAAATAGGAAAGGGTAACAGTTTAGTGTAAGTGACAAGTATGGAGAACTTAGAAATCCTCAATAAATATTTACTGAACGAATGTTAAATGAGGAATAAGAAGAAATTTAGCTCTACAAAACTAAACGGGAAAGGCAACAGAGAGAGAACAGATATAGGAAGAAAAAACACATGGAAACAGTTTATGCTTTTCGAATGTTCTGAATAATATTTGGGAATAAAAGCTGTTCTTGCTATATCTGCTGCTTCCAGTAAGCCTGAAATATTTCCGTGCTGGTCGCTTCTGCCATAGTTGGGCTGCTGAAGAACTCGTTCCCAGCCAGACTGTTCATTCTTACCTATTTAAGAGTGAGGGGACTGTGGGAGGCTTGGACTTTGACACATCTTCAAGAATGTTTTTAGATCAGTCAAGTTTGCTTGATGGGCAGCTATCAAATATAGAAGGGGCAGAAAAAAGTAGGAATTATGCTACTATACATACTGAAAATGGTACATCAGCCAAAAATCCTATGAATACAATTTTGTGGCAGAATGTTGGGGGGGGGATTAGTTCCTTAAAAGCATTAAAAGTGATTTCTATTAAAATCTTTATTAAATAATAGAAAACATAGAGGGGGGGAGTGGGAAGAAACCTAACACAACCCATGTTAACATTTCGGTATACTTCATCCCAGACATTTTTTCTAGGTACACACACCCATTTGTCTTATAAAAGCAGTTCATATGGTAAATACTAGTCTGTCATTTACCTTTTACTTAACAGTATTTCTCGGGTATTTTTCCATGTCAAGAAGAATACTTCGATAACATAATTTTTTTTAAGATTTTATTTTTAAGTAATCTCTACACATAATGTGGAGTTTGAACTCACAACCCTGAAATCATGAACCACATGTTCCTCTGGCTAAGCCAACCAGGAGCCCCTCTATAGCATTATTTTTAATGCAGTGTGGTATTGCCTATGTATCCAAATGTATTTCTTTATTATCCCTCTAAGTTGTTTCCAGATGGCTGCCATTACAAACCCAATACTGTTATGAACATCTTCTAGCTGAATTTCTGTGTACCTCTTTAATTGTTTGACAGGGTATCTTTTTAAATTTTCTAAATTACTGGGGCAAAAGTTATATACACTTTCAAGCTTATTGTGCATATTACCAAACTGCCCTCTAAAACATTATTTCAGTTTAGTTTCCTATTAGCAATGGATAAGAGCAAAAGAATGTTTAGGAACCAGTAAGTCTCCAAGTAAGGTTACATAGAGAACTGAGTGTATTATTAAATGTGTGCTTCAATCTTCATAGCTATTAGAAAAAGGGGCACTCACTGTGTTATTTTAATCCTCCACCCTATATTTAATGTTTTGTGCTGAAATTATAAATATGAGAGCTTCACATTAGATTTCTTAGAAAGAAATTTAAGACAGATTCATATACTCTGCTAAATGGGTTCATAAGTATTGTGGATGCTGGGATAGATTCCATGGAAGACCCTTTGGATATTTGGAATGAGTTCCTCATCCATCGAAATCTATTGAGCTCTGCCCTTGACTGTCATTCGTGCCTTGCTATATGGCTGTGGCTAAATATCTAATTATCATCTGAATGTTAGGAAATTTCTCATTTTTCTAAAGAGAAAACTGAGAGAAAAGTTTAGCAAAATTTATTATGTAACTTTGAGGGACATAAATGAATTAAAATATCTACTTATATGATCTACTAATTTAGAAATAAATAATACTTCAAAGCGCACATCCTGTAAAATAATTTTAGAAGTATTGCTCTTTTCCCACCCTTAAATCTCATGAAGCAGTTTTAGCCCAAATTCCCCTTCCGTGCATTCTTGACATCAGTATGGTGGGTGCCATCTTTTCAGGAAGCTGGCATGTTTCCAGCACCTGTCATCTGGAACCCTGTCTAAGCTGCTTGGGGTGCAAGACTTGGGAAACTGTCATCACTGGAAATCTTTTCCTTAGCTATAAAAACCTACTTACTACTTACAATCCCTAATAATGACTTATTTTGTTACTTTTTTTTAAGTGATCTTTAAAATACTTGTTTTCAACAACGTCCAGCAATTTGAACTGTTAGGTGATGTCTCTCAAAATAATTACTAAGTCGATATTAAATTCCTTTGCTTCTGTTTTTGCCAGTCCCATCGAGTGAATGACTACTCGCACCATCCAAAACTGTCACCGTTAGGCATTGTTTCAGGTTAATGCAACTTCCTCAAACAGTACTTTGTTCAAAATAAAGTAATTGAGAGAGTGCCCAGTATTATGAGAGACGTTAGAAGGACTTTAGTATAAAATGCCTCTTTTCCTGAGGGATAATTTTGGGGAAGAAAAATCTCACTTTACATTCGTCCATATATTATAGTTTAAACAAGAGAGGGATTCGTACAAACCTCTTTTGTGTTCTTATGCAAAGTGACTGTTGAATATGAAAGCTTTTGTCCACCTATAAAAATATCTTAAGAAATGGGTGAAGTGCTTTATTTTTCATTTAAAGAAATTGAATAAAAACATTTTTAAAAATTGAAAGGATACAGTAGGATTGTAATGCATTTATCTTGTATGGAAATGCTGAAAGTGCAGGTTCATAAAACCTGCTGCCCTGAAAACATATTGGAATCTTTTCAGAACTACAGCTTCTCCCTGATTAAGCCTCCTCCCAACCCCAAACTGCATCTATTTTAAGTTTAATACAAAACAAACAAACAAACAAAACAGCAGGAACTATTTAGAATAAATATTCTCTTGTGGATCTGTAGCCAAAATTTTTGGAGCTCAAAATGAAAAATTTAGAGAACAGAGTGGCTAGATTTCCCTATAGTCTTACTTTCTCTTTAAGATATATTATGTTATATTGTTTCCATTCTTTTCATCTAAGTACTTCCCAGAGAATCAGACCAAAAGAACATATTACAGATTAGGTCGCAGCTATTTGATTGATATGGTTGAAGATAGCATATGGTGTGTTCTTTACTTTCAAACTGTTTTGAGTCTTTGTTCTTGCCCACAGCATATACAGTATATATGAAAACCATCCAAAAACTTCCCAATGGTACATGTATATAATATGCATCATTTTAAAAAGTGATCAACATTTCACCATTGCATTCTTTATTATTTGAAGTAAATCAAATCAAGAGATACAGAGCTTAAAATAAGTTGTTACAGAACTCAAATTCTATAAGATCTTATAATTCCATAAAATTATAAATGCTGTTTTAAAATGTTAATCAGAAGATGCATTTGTTTTAATTCTTGATACTGAAAATATTGACTGAATTGTGAATTAACACATTTAGGGTTGCAGATGTCATTTTTCATGAGATTTCCTGAATGATGTAATTTTCATATTTCATATAGCAGTTTGATCAATTTACAGATTTATTTTACATAATTAGTTGGTAAATGAGAAATTCAATTGCTGATATATAACTATTTCCCTGTAAAATAAAATAAATAAGTTAAAATTCTGAATTATAAATAAAAAAACAAATATTTTGAAGACATCTGGTCCACATCTGTCTGAAATAAGATAATTTGAAACAGTGCAATTAAATGCAAAAAATACTGAAATATTCACACCTTACAATGTAAAAAAATAAAACTCATTTCATTTTAATGTGATTTCTTGAACTGATGATTTTTTTTTTTTTGGTGTCCTTTAGCCTCTCATTCTGTCATTATAAAGAAGACTGACAAGCTAAACAAACAAAAATAATCCATGTTTTTCAAAAGCCTCTACTAAATGAAAGAATTATCTTTATTACTATTCTTTTATGAGTTGACTAACCTCCACTCCTGAGTTAATACTCAGCGGACTTACACTCAGGCCTACCCCCTTTTGATGTATTTATAATTCTCCATTCAATTATTTAAAATGAGAGATTAGCGAGAGAGTCTGTAATCTTGCTCCCTAAATTGTGCGTTCCTTGTGGGCACAAAGGGGCTCAGCAAATGTGAGAGGAAGGTATTCATACCCATGAAAATGAAAAACATCTTTGGTACATTCTCATGATCAGTAGAGAATCGTCCTTTGAAGACTGGTCTTTTCTTTTGTTAAAAAACCCGTGTTAAGTGGAAAATTAAACATTTTAGGAGAAAGGGAAATACACTAGACTTTCTATAGTCTAACCAAAAAAAAAAGTGAAAAACAAGAAAGATTCCTCCTTTAATAAAAGGCTGCAGAGCCTTAAGATTTCAATAGAACTGGGTTTTGATTCATGAAAGAGAAGTTACATTCATGAAATCACTTGATGCTGATGCTGCAATTTAAGGTTATAGGGGGAAATCTCCGCTTGGATGCCAGAGGTTCCCTTAACTAGCAATAGACCACAAAAGGAGTTGATACTGTGAAAAGTGAAAACATTGTTTCTAACAAATACTGTAAGGTTTCACAAGTTATATTTTGTGTGTTTATTTCCAGGGAACATGATAAAGATCCAGAGAGTTTTTTTAAGGTACTGATGCACCTTAAGGGTTTAGGACTCAATTTCCACGTGTCTGTCCTTGGAGAAACCTTCACAGATGTCCCAGGTATCTCTTTTGAATTTCCTAATGCGCAATTTTATAGATGGCATAAGCTCTACAACTTAAGTATTAATTTCCATGTTTCCCTTTGTTAGAATAATCAAGATGAGCACTGTTAACCAAAAGATTATACGATGGCATTAAAGTGTGATTCAATTAAAAAAATACTTAAGTAAGCATTCTTTGATTTAAGTTGAGAACGTGAAGTCATCTCTTTTATCAAATATAGTTTATACAATGTAACTTGATGTAAATAAAATATATTGCTTTAGGCATCTTAACACTTAAGGAAAGTGGGAATTTGTAATTGGGTATACAACCTTTCACCCCTGGGGTCACTGGTTTGAATCTTGCTTGCACTGGTAATGGCTGAAATACATTACCATCTGTTAGGTGGACTGTGTAAAGCATTTTGGCATCAGACTTGTAATGTGGAGTAGCCCACAGTCTACATCTAGTTGTCACTGGCCCATGGCTTTTTTTATTGAGTTGCAGAAACAAAAATTGAAGCTGATGGCAGCAAGTCTTCTCATCCTTAATTCCACATGGAGCCTCGTCGGAGCCATTTCCTTTGCCCTCATCCTCAGTGGGCATGTTTGGGTCAGTAAGATGAGCATCCTGACCCCTTTCATAAGCACTTAAGTGTTCATATTATTTTAATTGAGGAGTAGTTGACATACAATGTTATATTTCTTAAAATATTATATTAGTACAATAGTGATTTGACATTTGGATACATAGAGGGAACAGTTACTACTATAAATCTAGTCACCCTCTGTCACCTTCCAAAGCCAATGCAATATCATTGACTGCATCCCGTGTTGTACATTACATCCCCATGGCTTACTTATTTTGTAACTGCAAGTTTGTATGCCCTTCAGCCATATCACTCACCCCGAACCCTCTTCCTCTCTGGCAACTGCCAAACTGTATCTATGAGTCTGGGGTTTTGTGTTTTGTTTTGTTTTGTTTTGTTAGATTCCACATGTAAGTGAAATCATACAGTATGTGTCTTTCTCTATCTGACTTATTTTGAGTAGCATAATGCCTTCAAAGTCTACCATGTTGCAGATGTCAAGATTTCATTTTTTATGGCTGAGTGGTATTCCTGTGTGTGTGTGTGTGTGTGTGTGTGTGTGTGTGTGTGTTCACAAGTTGTCTTTATCTTCTTTATCATCTGACATTGGACATTTAGGTTACTTTCATATCTTGATTATTATACATAATGCTACAGTGACCACAAGGGCACATATATCTTTTCAAATTAGTATTTTTGTTTTCTTTGGATAAATACTCAGAAGTGGAATTGCTGGATACTATATTGGTCCTATTTTTAAATTTTTGAGGAACTTCCATACTGTTTTCTGTAGTAGCTGCACCAACTTACATTCCCACCAACAGTACATGAGTGCTTGCTTTGCCGTACATCCTCACCAACATTTGTTACTGCTTGTCTTTCTGATAATTGCCATTCTGGCAGGTACAAGGTGATATTTCATTGTGCATTTTGATTTGCATTACCCTGGTGCTTAGTAATGTTGAGCATCTTTTTCATGTGCCTATTAGTCATCTGTATGTCTTTTTTGGAAAAATGCCCATTCAGATCCTCTGCCATTTTTTAGTTAGATTGCTTGATTTTTTTTTTCTGTCATTAAAGTGTACAAGTTTGTTATATATTTTCAGTGTTAGCCCCTTATTGGATATATGACTTACAAATACCCTCTCACATTCACTAGTTGCCTTCCCATTTTGTTGATGCTTCTCTTAGCTGTACAGAAGAAGCTTTTTAGTTTGATGTAGTCCCATTTGCTCATTTTTGCTTTTGCTTCCCTTGCCCCTTGAGTTAGAGCCAAAAAAGAATTGCTGAGGCTGACATCAAGGAGCTTACTGCCCTGTTTTCATCTAGGAGTTTTGTAGCTTCAGGTCTCCCATTTGAGTCTTTAATGCATATTGAGTTGATTATTTTCTATGATGTTACAAGATAGTGCTCCAGTTTTATTCTTGTGCAGATTGCTGTCCAGTTTTCCCAACACCATTTATTGAAGAGTCTACTTTTTCTCCTTTGTATACTCTTGCCTCCTTCGTTGTAAATTAATTGACAATACGTGTGTGGGTTTATTTCTGGAGTCTTTGTTCTGTTGATCTTGGAGTCTGTTTTAATGCCTATACTATGATATTTTGATTGCTATCACTTTGTAATGTAGTTTGAAACCAGGGAGCGTGATACCTCTAGCGTTGTTGTTCTTTCTCAAGACTATTTTGGGTATCGTGCTCTTTGTGGTTCCATATGCATTTTAGAGTTATTTGTTCCAGGTCTATGAAAAATGTCATTGGAATTTTGATAAAAATTGAATTGACTCTGTAGATTGCTTTGGGTAGTATGGACATTTTAACAGTGTTAATTTTTCCATATGAGCATAGAATATCTTTCCATTTATTTGTGCCTTCTTCAGTTTCTTCACCAATGTCTTGTAGTTTTCAGTTTATAGGTCTTTCACCTTCTTGATTAAATTTATTCCTAGATATTTTATTCTTTTTGATATGATTATAAATGGAATTGTTTTCTTAAATTCTCTTTCCAATAGTTTGCTATTAGTATATAAAAATGAAACAGATTTTTGTGCATCAATTTTGTATTCTTCATCTCTACTGAATTCGTTTATTATTTCTAACAGTTTTTGGTGGACTCTTTAGAGTTTTCTGTGTATAGTGTCATATTATTTGCAAATAGGGACAAATTTGCTTCTTCCTATCCAATTTATATGACTTTTATTTGTTTTTCTTACCTAATTGCTATGGCTAGGACTTCTAGTACTGTGTTGAATAGAAGTGGCTGGAGTGTGCCCACTCCTCTTGTCTTGATTCTGATCTTAGGGAATTCTTTAAAACAAAATAAAATCTTATTTTTAAGCAATTTCCACACCTAACGTGGGTCTCAAATTCACAACCCTGAGATCAAGAGTCACACATTCTATTGACTGAGCCAGCCAGGTGCCCTTGATTCTTATCTTAGAAGAAAAGCTTTCCACTTTTTAGCTTTTCACTGTTGAGTATGATGTTAGATGTGGGTTTTTCATAAATGGCTTCTATTATGTTGAGGTACATTTCCTCTATACCCTCTTTGTTAAGAGTTTTCATAAATGAATATTGAATTTTGTCAGAGGCTTTTTCTACATTTATTAAAGTGATCATGTGATTTTTATTTTTCATTTTGTTAATATGGTGCATTACATTGAGTGGTTTACAGATCCCACTTGATCATGACATATGATCCTTTTAATGTCATGTTGAATTTAGTTTGCTAATATTCTGTTGAGGGTTTTTGCATCTGTGTTCATCAGGAATATTGGCCTTTAGTGTGTGTGTGTGTGTGTGTGTGTGTGTGTATGTTGTGTCCTCCTCTGCTTTTGGTATCAGAGTATTGCTAATCTCACAAAATGAGTTTGGAAGCTTTGGTAGGAAGTGTGGTAGAATAGGACTAAAGTATGGAGATTCTTGATAACCAAAGTAGATTAGGTAAAAGTAAGAAATAAGGAACCTAGATCGTGAACAGGAAAGAAATGTCATGAAACTTGTATTTTAGGAAGCCTTATCTTTCAGTGGTATGTAGGCAGATTCACAGTAAGACACTACAGTGGTAATCCAAGTGTGATTCTTGAAGTGGTGGCTGAGAGGTTAGTGAGAGGGATTGTATGACAGAGATATTCTCAAGGAAAGCACAGAAAGGAATTTGGAAGATGGATAGCTACCTAAGGCAGGAAGAAAAATTCATTGGCAAAGCTGGTGAATCTTGTTTGTGGCAGCATTGAGGTGTTTGTGGATGGACTGAGAAGTGTGACTGGAGGAAGTCCCTAAGCAAAAACCTTCTCAGCCAGTTTTACTATTGAGTAGTTTTAAGCCATCACTACAGAAAAGACTAAGATTTTACACAGGGCCATGTTCTTGGGATCACAGTCTACCTTCCCACACATTAATATTGAGCTATTGAGAGCAGTGCGGAGGGTTAAAAGTGGGGTGTGAAGCCTCAGGGGCCTAAGTACTGAGCACTCAGTAGTTATAGGTCTCAGTTTTGGCTTGACTGCAGCGTATACTTACTGAGCACTGTCAGAGGGGAATTCCACAGTGAACAAGACTCAGCGCCCATCTTCAGGGAGCTCTGCCTTGGGCTGATACTTATGTACAATTTTAGGTACTTAAGATGCTGTGAAATAATTAGGGAACACTGTTGAAGCCCACAGAAAGGGGTATCATATTATTTATGACTTTTCCAGTCTCACCAGTCTCACCTGGGGCTCCTGTCTTAGCCTCTGGTCCTTTTCTGTCATTCCAAATGTGAGTTAGCTTTCTTCATGACTACAGCAGTTTACCTTGTACATAAGAGGAGTCCAAGTTGTGTATGGACAAATGAGCCTGGTAGTTTTCCAGGTTGTGTTCCTAGAAGACCACCTGGCCAATCTTTAAAGTTTTCCTAACAGGTCATTCTGTATATTTTCAGCCATTTGTATCATTGTCTTGGTTTAATAAACACATAGCACTCACTGTATTCCAGGCATGTTCTAAACAATTTACAAATATTAATTCTAACTTCTCATAACAGTCTTGTTCAGTATTACTATCTCCATTTTTCTCAGGAAATGAGAAAGTAAGTAAGGTCAAATAGCTAGGTAGTACTTTGTACTACTCTTCTAATGACTTTCTGTGTTCTTGTTTTCTGAACCGTATCTCTAAGTTTACACATTATTTTTTTCCCCAACTTACCATCCAGCTTCACAAAAAGGTTACCTAGCAAGCATACATTTCTTTACCTGTTGTCTCTTCAGGATGCTACATTAGCATATCTAAAACCCATACCATAAGCCAATTTACATACACTGTAATATCAGCCAGAGGACTTACTGTCAATACTATTAACACTTGCAAAGAAGTACTTTTCTTATAGATATTTGCAACAATAATAATTATTATGCTATCAATTGCCACTATTTATTGGCAGTTTGCTTCTTACTTGGTCTTTTGCCACATTATTTACTGTAATGCTCATGATAAACCCTATGGAGTAGGTATTAGCATCGCACTTGATAAGTAGAAAGACTGAGACTCTGAAGGCTTACGTCATTTTGATTGCACCACCTGTGGGTTAAACTTTTCTCTTTCACATACAAGCCTTAATGAATTGGAAGACCAAGAAAGGCTTAATATATGAATGCAGGACCTCTCATTAGTCTTTTTTTTTTTTTTTTTGCTTTTTATCAAGATATGACTTATATATAACATTGTGTAAGTTTAAGGTGTCCAACATGTTAATTTGATACACTTACATATTGTAATATGATTACCACTATAGCTTTAGCTAACACCTCTCTCGTGTCACATAATTATCATTTCTTTTCTGTGATGAACACATTTAAAATCTAGTCTCTTAGCAATTGTGAAGTATATAATATAGGATTGTTGGCTATAATCACTATGTTATGCTTTAGACCTCCAGAATTTATTCGTTTAGTTGCAGGTTTGTACATTAATTTCTCTGTCTCCAACTTCCTTCGCTTTCTCTCTCCACAGATCTCTTAGGGAAATCTAGCACATCTGTGCAATGATGTTAATGCTAGTGAGTTTTACTGCCCTTCTGATGAAACAATCTCCATTAAGTTTCTTTTGGAGATGTTTGTATAGAACAACTTGGTAGAGTCTCCATACTATTGATTATTTTCAAGTATGTTTATTATTTTCAAATTATATTGTCGTAGGGCTTTTATTATCCTTTTTCTGAAAAGTGTGGTAGATTATGATTCTAGTTTATAGACACATTGTTTCTAGCTCTTTTGTGTCATCCTTTCATTTTACAAAAGAGTAGACAGATTTAGCACAGTGACTATTCCAGGTTCTCGGAGCTGGGCCGCATGGGTGAGATAAGCAGGAGATAAAGATAAGGTTAGGAGTCATTGGGGCGCCTGGGTGGCTCAGTGGGTTAAGCCTCTGCCTTCGGCTCAGGTCATCATTGCAGGAAGCCTGCTTCCCCCTCTCTCTCTGCCTGCCTCTCTGCCTACTTGTGATCTCTCTCTCTTTGTCAAATAAATAAATAAAATCTTAAAAAAAAAAAAAAAAGACAAGGTTAGGAATCAAACTGGGGAGTCTGTCTCCTCCTCCCTCTATGCTTTTATACATATTCAGTAAAGGTTTTTTTTAAATATCTTCTTTGGGCCAAGCACCATGCTAGACATTTAAGATGAAATGATGAATAAAGCAGTCATGTGTTGGGATGTTTGCAGCTTGTCCCATATCAGAGCTTGATTTATCACTTACCATAACAGTCCTTAGAAACATCAGAACTATCATTTCTTGAACACCTAGCATGTGCCAGGTAGTGTTCTAAGCACTTTGTGCATTGCCTCACTTACTCTTCACTGTTGAGATTACCATCTTACTGCTGAGAAAAGCAAGGCATGGGGAGGCTAGGTCACTTGCCTGAAATTACCCCTCCATCCAATTATGAAACTACATTTCAAAACTTTGTCAGCCTACCTCCAGTACCATTGTGTATTCTACATGGAAGCCCACAAAATCATTGTTGTTTTAAAGATACCCTAAATAATAGTTGTCATATATTTAGTGTTCAATAAATATCATCTGAATGAATGAGTGAATGAGTTTGACATAGAGAACAATGCAATTTACATACCATATCAGGTATGTAGAAATCTACATTGAAACTCTTCAAGTACAAGAGAGTTAGTGACTAAAAATAGAGAACTGTAAGACTTAAGGAAGTTCTAAGTGGTTTTATATTATGTTTTCTATTTTATATAGGAGACCTTGATTTAACATAAATCTATTTTCAGGTTTTTTCTCATCTTTCAGCTCTTACATCAGTCAAAATAAGCTGAGTTCTGCTAAACAGTCTTAAAATCTCAATGGCTTGAAACATAAGATTTCTTACTCATGCTATATATTTATTACACGTGGGCAGTAATGTTCTACTCACTGTGGTCATTCAGGGACCAGGCTTGCAGAGAGACCCAAGCAACCACCATCTCAAACATTGCCAGTTACTATGCCAGATGGATGCGAAAACTAGGAGATCCTCCATTAACAATTCAGTGCTGGATCCTTCAAGTGACATAAGGTTCCACTCAATGCATTGGCCAGAACTTGTTGCAAGGCGCTGTGCAACTGGGGGTGGGGGTAGGAGATGCAATCCTGAGTTGAGCCCAGAATGGGGGAAGAACAGAAATATTTGGTGAATAACACTATTGACCACCATAGCTCCTTAATATGCATCATGACCTGTGGCTGATCAGAGAAAAAAACCAAGCCCATCCAAGATGCCTGCCTTAATCCAAGTGAATCTATCCCCATTGAATAAAGAACTCTTAACAAATGTTAGAGTACTCCCCACAGCTCTCTCGCTGGAGACAACCTATCTGGTGTCTGAAGACACATCTAGCAACCATGTATCATCAGACAGAGTAATATGAAGTCAAACTGGCCTCTGTGGGAATGGAGTGAGTTATCACTTACAAGTGACCTAGCATTTTGGAAAGGTTAAAGTGACCGTCATGAGTAGTTTTGTCCTCTACCCCCAAGGGACATATGACAATGTTCAGAGGCCTCTTAGTTCTTACAGCTGCTGGGGGGAGGGTGCTGCTCACAGGTGGTGGGTATAGGTCAGGGATGCTAACAATCCTACAATGCACAGGACAGCCCCTTAGAACAAAGCATTATCCAAACCAAAATATCAGCAATACCGACATTGACGAGCTCTGATTTATAGGAAGTGAAGTCAGAAGATCAGGTTTGAACCGGGTCCCCTAGCTTTCTCCGTTACCCTCAGTTAATCCATCTATACAGAACAAAGGGGAAGATGGGAAAGGGAAATGCAACAATAGAACGACCTGCCCTACCCACTTCAGTGAGTTAGAATGAGGATTTCAGCCCAATTCCTTTGGAGAAAGTGTTTTCTTAACTACCTAGCAGATTTTGTTATATGATTCATGGACTTCCCTTCAGAGTTTGTATATGGAGTGAGTCTTTAATGCATTTTGGATCCAAAGAAGACTTTAATGATGCTGAACCTTAAAAGTTTGTTTCTGACACTATTTTAATTATATTTAATTCAGAAAATTGAAAGCCATTCTGCTACATAAAACATTCATCAGACTCTATGTTACAATTGAACCAAAAAACCCAGAAGCTCTGCAATGCAAATATTTTAGTTTTGACCAGTTATCATGACAGGGTCACATTGTTAGCCCTTGATGGGTTAAAAAAAAAAAAAAAAAAAAAAAAAAAAAAGCAAATGCTTAAGATATCAAGTCAGTGGAATGTGTTTGCACACTTAATAATTTCCCACAAACAATAATTCTAAACATTTTTTTTTTTTTTCTGTGAACAGCCAAAGCCTTTTAGCAGGGCTCTTCTTTCCCTACTGCAGACATGGTGGGAGAAGGAATTTTAGTTTTAGACATTGGGGAACCAGAAAGGTTTCAAGGAAAGTGAAAACCTGAACTAAGTTTTGGCAAATAGAAATCCTTCTGGTTCACCTTTAATTTGAGGTTAAGAACAGTATGTGGAAAACTTCTGGTTAGTATCTGGCATGACAATGGTTATTATTGTGGTCTTGGCATATTCTTGCTCCTTAGTTCTGGAGTCAATGCTGGATGATTATATAACATTTCCCTCCTCTCCCATTTCTCTTTTCACTCCCAGCTACAGCCTCATTTTCAGAAGAGCAGCTACACTAGGTGGGTGGAGGGAGGGATGTAATAGAAAGTTTCTAGGAATGCAAATCACTTTTATCACATTAATATAAAGGTATAAAATTTCGCTATAGGGGAGCCCAACAGAAGGAAAGCTTATAAATATATGGATCAATCTTGAATTAAAAGATGATTACATATGAAATGAAAGAACTGTGCCAGTAAAATTGAATAAACTCATTCTCTCTAGACCATACCATTCCTCAAGCCTTTTCTCCTTTTATGTTTGTGATGTTATTACTACCTACTTCTTCCCCTAACACAGAAGTATTTACTGAGTTCCTATCATGGACTGGCACCATATTATGAATAACCAGAGGAGAAGATAGGTTCCTGCACTCTAGAATCTTACTGTCTGGGAAGCAAAAATGTTGTTATAATTGTTTCATTATACCATGCCCTTGTTTATATTGGAACATTTTCAAAGAATTTTGAATATAAATCCTAACAGCAATGTAGTACACATTCAAACAAGCTTTAGCATCCCAAATGTATAGCTGAGGAAATGATTTATGTTGGCCCCATTTAAGTAGCATGGATCTGAGGTCGATTCTTGATGGACAGAGCCATCTTCAAGCAAGCCATCTTCAACAAGCCATCTTGTTTCTTATAAATAAGTTACTTTCCTAAGAATATGACTGGGGGAATCAGTTTCCCAAGAACATGATTTAATACAGAAGTCTTCTGTCTCTTAGTCCTTTTCCAAAAAATAATGGAAAAGCAAGGAAGTTTCTATAAATGTGGACATGTATGCTCCTGACAGGAAATAATAAATACTGTAATAAAAATGACAGTATCTCTTAAGATAACTTAGGACTTTAACAAGATGCCAATAAAGATGCCAAAATACTACTTTATATGTCTTCACAGCATACTTCTAAATTCATATAAAATAAATAAATAAATGTGCAGAATATCAAAGGATTTTCTAGCAAAGCAATAACAAAGGGAAACATGTCCTACCATATTCAGAACATGTATGGAGTGATAACTTTTAAAAGAGTACTTTACAGGTTCAAAAGTAGAACAATGAACAAAACAGAGGATTCAGAAATAAACTCAATTTGTATATAAATTTAATATCCAACAAACTTAGGGTAACGAAAATGAATATATGTATTCCAGCTTTAAAATATAATGTCATCAGTGAAAGCAATAAAATAAGTAAAATAAATACTTCAGAGCACCAAAAAAAAAAAAAAATTCTTTTTTTTTTCATTTCACTTTTTTTTTTAATTTTTTATTTTTTATAAACATATATTTTTATCCCCAGGGGTACAGGTCTGTGAATCGCCAGGTTTATACACTTCACAGCACTCTCCAAAGCACATACCCTCTCCAATGTCCATAACCCCACCTCCCTTCTCCCAACCCCCCTCCCCCCAGCAACCCTCAGTTTGTTTTGTGAGATTAAGAGTCACTTATGGCTTGTCTCCCTCCCAATTCCATCTTGTTTCATTGATTCTTCTCCTACCCACTTAAGCCCCCATGATGCATCACCACTTCCTCATATCAGGGAGATCATATGATAGTTATCTTTCTCTGCTTGACTTATTTCGCTAAGCATGATATGCTCTAGTTCCATCCATGTTGATGCAAATGGCAGGATTTCATTTCTTTTGATGGCTGCATAGTATTCCATTGTGTATATATACCACATCTTCTTGATCCATTCGTCTGTTGATGGACATCTAGGTTCTTTCCATAGTTTGGCTATTGTGGACATTGCTGCTATAAACATTCGGGTGCACGTGCCCCTTTGGATCACTACGTTTGTATCTTTAGGGTAAATACCCAGTAGTGCAATTACTGGGCCATAGGGCAGTTCTATTTTCAACATTTTGAGGAACTTCCATGCTGTTTTCCAGAGTGGTTGCACCAGCTTGCATTCCCACCAACAGTGTAGGAGGGTTCCCCTTTAAAAAAAAAAAATTCTTAAAAAATAATTAAGTATGTTTTAAATACACATTGTAGATAAAGATTTACCGAAGCATCAACATAGCATAAGCACAGCAACTTACTGAACTCTTACTCTGTGCCCAGTGCAAGGCTGAGGCTTGTACTCTGATACTCCATTTGATATCAACAGTTCTCTCGGTAGATACAATTACTATCCCCCATATACCAGCAAAGGCACAAAGGGCTAAGTTAAAAATGTGCCCAAAGTCACACAGCTAATAATAGATAGGATGGTATCCAAAGAAATCAACACTAAATCAAATTTTGGAGGGAAAAAAACTGATTTTACCAGTAACTAAATATAAATACAGGGAGTATAATAGAATAGTTACATGGACCCAAGAATAAAAGTAAAGGCATATACTGATGAAGACTAGCCAGTTTACGGAAAAACATGACATGTATAGTGATGGCAACGTAAATACTTTTCTTGTATAAGTTACTATACACTTTGTTTGTGTGATTTCACATCCAAGAATGTATCCCATGGGAATCCATCCTATGCCTTGCTCCCAGACATGTCTCAAGAAGTTGTTCTCAAAGTTGTAACTGTGAAAACATGATTGAAGAAAATGCTCTTTCATTTTCCTAAACAGGAGTCCTCAAGGTTTATGAGAAATGTGCACTTGGGGAAGACTTTAAGGAAACACATAAATTAATTAAATAACAAATGGGAAAAGGTCAAGACATTAATGAACCAATAGGAAACTAGAAACAGACCCTAAATTTTAAAAGTCTGTACTTGTGTATGTGGCAGAAGGTGGATAGATCGGAAGTCTTAGAGTATGGCTTGTGAAGCTTGCTTTGGGATTTTGTTCTTTTGAATTCCTTCAGTTGTATATGGTCGTGATTTGGAGTATAATGTGGTCAAAATAAGATGGGCCCCAATAGTAATACTCCCTTGACTACGGTAGAAGGCCTGCCTGTTTTTCTCAAATTCGTGTTTCCTGCAATGTCTTATCAGCCCAGAAGTCTCCTAACAGAACACAGCCAAACAGGGAGTGAATATCTGGGTCCAACTAGTGAACTTCTCCAGCTCTGTCTTCCTGGCCTGAATTGTTACATTTGTGAAATGGAAACCATCAGAGATACATGGTCCAATGGGATGAATTCTATCCTGGAATTTGAAAGGGTCAGGATCTGCTCACAGCTCTGCCATCGATCAGCCATGCCGCCTCTCTTAGCCTTTGTTTCCTTATCCATAAAATAAAGTCACCCAAAAGAGGTTAAAACTAGAAGGGACGTGGGAGATTAGGATATGTCAACTTTTAAAATGAAGTGCATATCACACCCCCAAGGGGATTTCACATAGTGACACTTTCTGGAAAAAAATCTCATGTAGTGACATTTTCTTATTGTGAAAAGAAGTATAATAATTCTGCTTTTTCAAAATGTCTTTTTTTTTTAAGATTTTATTTATTTATTTGACAGAGAGAGATCACAAGTAGGCAGAGAGGCAGGCAGAGAGAGAGAGAGGAGGAAGCAGGCTCCCCGCTGAGCAGAGAGCCCCATGTGGGGCTCGATCCCAGGACCCTGTGATCATGACCCGAGCCAAAGGCAGAGGCTTTAATCCACTGAGCCACCCAGGCGCCCTCAAAATGTCTTTTAGTCTTTATCCTCCTGATATCTGTCTGCATTCCCAGTCCCACCTCCCACCCTCAGGCAGTTGAGAACTGTTGAT